>NW_024423343.1:88291962-88410458 GCF_017311325.1 Ursus maritimus | reverse complement strand
CCCAGCCCTCACTTCCAGGGCCGGCTTGTCTCTGTCCTTTGTGTTTCTAATGCCGCCAGCCACCAGCCGCCCCCGCGCGCTCCCGGGTCTCCCGGTCTCAGTCTATTCCCGGTGAGCACACCTCGATTCCGGAGTTTCGTGAGAAGCCTGGTGGCGCGCGCACCCGGTTCAGGGTCTCAGTCTGCTGTTTTGCGGGTGCCGACCGCGAGTCCGCCCGCTCCCCCGTGCAGGTGGCTGCCGCTTCCCGGCGCCCAAACGCGGCGGCTCCCTCCCCCTTCCGTTTATCTTCCGATATCCGTGCACGGTTTACAGCTCCCCTCTTGGTACCTCAATACTCAGCGCTGGAGATGTTCATTTGTAGAGATCCAGATGCATCATCCTGCGTCTCAGGCTGATTCCGTGGTTATTTAGGCTGGTCTCGTACCTATCCAGCTCGACTCAGGGGACCGGCTGAAAAAGGGGTCCCCTACTCCTCCGCCATCTTAACCCACTCCCCCAATAAAAGTTTATTTATAAACACTAAAGTTTGACTTTTATATCATTTTCACATATCACAAAATGTTCTTTTGATTTTTTTCAACCATGTAAAAGTCTAACAACATGAGTTATGGAATACAGGCATAAAGTCAGGAAGTGCAATAGTATATGTCTTTAGCTTGCAGTCTATTTAGAAATAGGTGGTGGGCCAGATATGGTCCATGAGCCATGGTCTGCTGACTCCTGGGTTACAGAATCATATCATTTTTTTCCCCACTGATAAAATTCACCAGTTGATTCCCCATTAATCCTGAGATAATGTAACCAATGTCTGATCAGGGTTCTCATAATTATTTCTTATTGACTCTTTCTTTCATCTCTAATTTCATTTAATACTAGAAAAAAAATCAGGATGAACTCTCTGGTCTTCCAGAGCTACATAAAAAAGAAAAATGTGCTTTATATCTGTTATGTATATAACATTGATTGCATTAAAATTCGAAATGGAAATGGATTCTGCATTTGCAATTAAAATTGATGGTGTGCCATCTCTTTTCTGTATTTTAGAGCTTGTAGCCAAGACATCAAACCTCGAGAACATAAAGTTTGCTTGGCATAAGGAGACATCATCTGAATATCAAAATAGAATCATAGAGAAAAAAGAATTTCAGAAGTGGGACTTTATTCATATGATTCAGGTAAGAAATATTTATTGTTATATATTCTCAGAAAGGAGATTTTTTTTCAGAAGTACGTATGAAGAATGCCTAATATTGTACCTTTAGGAAGAAAAATGAAAATCTGATTTCTGATTTTACAAGTGAACATTATCTGTCCAAATTGAGGATAAAGATGTTGATAATACTGAGAGATTCTCTGTAACATCCCAAAAGCCAGTTTTTTATACGCAAACACCTTCAGTTACTGATTTTTTTCAATGTTGGCTTAATTAATTTTTGTAGGATTGGAAGTTCATAGATAGTTTTGAGGACAGTAGAGCGTGACATATCCTAGCACAGCTCTAATGGTCTGGAGGGACCAATGTCCCAGAGTTTTTCTGATTCCTTTCTTTTCCCTTCTGTGATGACCTGGCTAGTGTGCATGTGACAGAAGGGGCAGGTTAGATCATTGCTTAAGTTGATAAAGTTTACTTATATCAGTCAGTCATTCAGTAGGAATTTATTTCCATGATCCCGCACTGATAGTATATTTCTTAGAAATACACTAGGGAGTTTCTTGGAAAGGGGATGACCATTCATTAGATGTTATGGGGATGGATTTATGAGAATCACTGATATTTCTGGATAGCATATGGGTGTATAGAGTTTGGGTGTTATCTAACATTTGAAAATGTGTATTTTAGAAATATAACTATTAACAGTAAGAGATATCTTTCTACAGTCCACAAGTGCCGTCATCCCAAAGAAATAAACTTATAAGGAAGAAATGACTCTAACGTTAGTATATCCAAGCAATCCTACATCTCTTGCTCTCCTAGCTGACAAAAGCATTTACCTATAAGAGAGTACTTAAATTGTCCATCAAGCCTATAATGTTTCTCTGTTAGACTTGATTTCCTCCCTCGTCATATAACTGTTACAAACCTCCCTCTCTCTCCTTACACTTCCTGTAACCCCTCCACCACCACTCATTCCCAGCTGATGACCTCACTTCCTACTGTAGAGCAGAAAGAGAAATCATCAGATAGAACGTCATCTTTCACCCTCCAAATTTATAAACACAGCTGCATCTGTATCCCCATCTCTTTCTTTCATTTTGTTACAAAACCCCCGTTTTATCAAAAACCAGTCCCTCCACTTGTGCTCTGGATCTCCTATTTCTCTCAAAATTTCCATGCATCTTCCTTCTTTCTTAGAACAACTCTGCTTCCTCTGCATTACTATTCTATTTCTCTCTCTTCCCTGTCTCTATACATTTTTCTCCTGTTATGTCTTTGTCTCTTCATTTTTCCTTACAGTTTTAACACTCTCATGACATTCTTTCAACCTAATGTTCACGGTCAACTTCAGAGAATCTCAGTATCTATTAGATCATATTTCAGAGCATCTGTTATGGCCCGCCTCCTCTTTTTAGCCATCATAGACTGTTAGCCATCTTACAGATTATGTATCTCAGTATCTATCCCTTTCATGAACAGCATGGAGTGACATGATACTAAATATGGCCCTGAAGCAGCATAGGCCATGTGCAACTCCATTTTATTTCATTCATTCACGTGAGAGGGGCATAGTTTAAGTTGTGTTTGCTTTATGCAATAAATTCTATCATGGGCATCTACACAGAGTATTAAATTCTTGTCCAAGAGAGATGGAGATGCAACATAAGAAGTAAGTATCTGTGGGGGTAGATTCCAGGGATGCAAGCCCTGCCAATGTATAATTCTAAGCTCCACCTGTGTTGAGTGGAAAGGACTCTCCCTGCAGTTCACCAGAGATGGTCCAGAGTTATTAAAAAGGGGTGGGTTGACCCCTACCACCTTGTGGCCAAGCATGTAACCTCATGCTTTATTCAGTCCATTTTCCTAGAGAATCTGTCAACATCAGAGCCTGCCATATTTCCTGTGATTTAAAAAAAGCATCTGTGAGCATATGGTAAAGCTAGTGCAAAGGGCTTAATTTTAAAGCAACGTTCCATGAAATGGGGTCTGTTTTTATGGTGCCAGCACCATCTTCTCCCAGAAGAACTACGATTCACAGAATATAGAGTAAGCATAGCATCAATGCCCTGATGTGGAGTGGAGACGAAGTATCTCCAGCTATAAATGTCTCTGTTATTGAAGCCAGAAAGAGAAAATTTAATATTATTTGGCTGTAATTGAGCAAATACCATAGTTTTCCCTCTTCCTAAATATTTTATCACATTATTACTTTCTTTCTCCATATAACATCTTTAATTTTTAAATTCTTAAAGTGTTTTGTTGAGTAAAACTCTCAACTTGAAAATCAAACTTTCTAATGAGTATCTAGCCCAAGTAACAAAGCCATTGACATAGAAAAGCGTCTGATTTCTCTTTTCCTTCATTCTAGATGCTGTATTATGTAAAAGATATCCCAGCTACCCTGAAATTCTTCCATACTCTCTTAGCTACCAACGCTAAGATGCTCATTATTCTTGTGTCAGGTAAATTATTTACATTCACCCTGAATTTTAAAACAGTAGTAGTGCATATGTGCATGGGTATATGTGTTTGAAAGCAGCTGCTATATTTTGTCTTCATTATGACATTCTTGACTTGGCTTCTGATTGTAGTTAATTAATTAACACAGTATTAGGGAATTCCTTCACAATAGCTATCAATTTAAGGGGTCTAGTGGAATAAAATGTCTATTTACTCCTTTCTCTTGGGAAAACTTGTCATTGTTGTCTATATATAAATTCTTTATTATATAACATAGAACAAATACCACTAATAGGAATTTTTTTAATGAGACCAAAAATAACAAATATTTCTATTTGCCTCCTTTTTGTTTCTTGAATGTCTCCTTTCCTTCTGTGATGTTTATTAATACATAAATAAAGGTTTGAATATTTGGGATGCCTTCATATTAGATTAATTTGCATTTCTAGAGCCATTATCAATATTGTTCAGTGGTAGATTTTCTCAAATAACTGCAAAAATTGTTCACTTGTTTTGTTTTGTGTTACTGTCTTATTTTCCAAAGAGAGCATTTGATCATGTCATGTTGCTTCCAGTATATAACATATTAATAAATGAAACACTGACATTGTTGAGTTCATTAATTCATTACTTCTTTCATTTAGCAATCTTCGTGGATTGTCTACACAGTGCTAGGCAAATTGATTCTGGATATACTAAAGTCTCTATCTTCCTAAGCTTATACCAGACCCTATACTCAAAACCATATGTCACAAAATTCATCAATTCTTAAATATGAGGAATGACTTTAAGGATGGCAAACAGGGTTGTTGCTTATAATTCTAGGTTTGAACTTGTGTCAGAGTTTTGCAAATGAGAGTTCCTGTATACAGCTTCTTCCCCAAGGAACATTTTGATATACTATTTTTATCTCTGGTTAATTAAAAATACTTATTTATGTGGGAGAGTTCTGTCTTCCCAATTAGAATGGCTTATGTAAACTGGATACTTCCTACTAACCTCTGTCTAAATTAAGACACTTGGGCAAAGCCATTGTACTACATTTAGGAATGCAAAAGAAAACTTAGCTGTCACCAATGAGGGCAGTCTATTCTTGATAATCTGTATTAATAACAAAGAAAAAGTGTTACCGATAGAAATAATTCATCCAGAAGCCATGTATGTTTGATTTTAGGATATATTTCATATCAATAGAAGATCCACTCTTATTTATATTTGGTTTATTCTTAAATATTTTCAGAAGTTAAGTATTTCAGTGTCAGAAAGCAGTTTTCTTTGGGAGTATTTCTCCCAGTAGGAAAAAGCCAGCCTAAGGTTTAGAAAGTGGCATGAGTAGTCTACAAACAACTGAGAACTAAGTAACCTTATAAATACAGTATTCTGCTGGCTTTGTCATGAATTACATTAATACAATCCATGATTTATTGGCATCAAGAAATGTGCAAACCAAAACAAGCGCAGTGAAATATATAGTGATACATGCAGCAAGAATGCCGAGGCACTTCCTAGCTGTGTGAACTTGGTCTATGAGTCTTAGTTTATTCAAGGGCTATTTCTAGATAATCACAGCTACATTACATTGCCTCAATGCATGTATGTGGTTCATATGTACTATGTATACATTCACAGGGAAATATCAAAGAAAGGGAGTAAAGACTCAAATATCAGTTAGCCTTTTCTTAAGTATTTTGAGTCAAAAGTTATTCAGTCAATATAGTTTGATGGTGGAAATATTTTGCTAACTTTTTCTGTATGCAGTAAACAACTCTTCATTACTGTACTCAGTGTGGGAGACAGGTATCCCAAAGAGGACAACATTATTCATAGACATTGTTTCTACACATAAGAATGCAACAAATAACAAATGCCCAACTATTAAAGGGACTCTAATGACCCCCTGCCTTTATCACATGCACTCTTCTTAGATGAGATTTGTGCAGCTACAAGAGAAATATCATACATACAAGAACCGCTTAACATAAGGAGAAGATAAATTTAGGTATTTTATTTTGGACTTTCCAATTCCCTCCTAAGGCTAAAATTTACAGCTTTATTGCCTTTATCAGAAGAGTTATTAAGGAAAGAAATTAATTAAATATATGTAATAAAATATAAGCCACCTTGTTCAATATAGTTTCCTTTTCAGTAAAGAAAATGTTCTACTTGAAAAGGTAAATAAAATTGTCATATATGTTGATTTTGTCACCAGTTTAGTATAATCTGAATGTCTCCAGATTCGCCAGTCTTAGGGGATCATTCATAACTCTTACAAATCCAGGAAAAATGATGGGATCCCTTATCTCAAGTAATTTGGGTCATCCATTTCTTGCCCCATGACTCCTGAGGATCCTGGGGATCATGCTTACACGCTCGTGATGGTTGCCAACCACTGTTTGCTCCAAACTTTTGCTCCCAGTTCAATTTTTGATTTCCTATCTCCAAACCTTGCATGCCCTTCAGCTGCCTTTTCTAATACTGTTCTGCTTTGCTTCAAACCTAGGCAGAGCCCTACTTCCTTCATTCTCCAAAGCACCATTCTTTAATTTTGGTAGATGGCAAGATGGATGGAGTAGAACGGCAGGAACAGAATTCAGCACGAAATCCCACAGCCACTCTTTTCCTAGCTTTTCTCCTGCTTAGTGGTGCCCTTCTCCCTTGCATCTGCTCGTAACTCCTCCCAGACCTCACCCATATCCTTTTAGCTCAGTACTTTTCCTAAGATATCAACTCCTCACTTTCCCCTTCTATCCATCTTGTTACTTGGACCAGTTTAATTCCCTTTTGCTCTACCTCTCTCACCTGAATAAACCTGTGCACCTATGAACCTGTCTTAGCCACAGTATATTTCCCCAGGATAAACTGTATTGTCCCTCAGTGTATGGAAGTGGCTGCAGTTTCCTTTTTTAAAAAAATAGCAATATTTTCTTTGTTGCATGAACAAAGTCATATGGGCCAGCTTTTAGAAAAATAGATCATGGCCAGTTTCCAACAGTGAAAACAAATTGAATCACAAGAAATTTGCAATCAGATTTGCCTTATATCCTTGTCAGTTAACATGTATAGGATTGAATCTACATTTTTAATGTTCGTTTTTTCATTTGCTGATATCACTTCAAATCCCTATCTGCCCGGACCAGTCTGTAGATAGCAACCAAGTTTGAGAATGCTTGCCAAGTCGTATGAGGTGCCCGAGCAACTCCCCCCCTTCACTCCTGTATAAAAACCATTGCCCTAAACTGTCTTCTCAGCCCAAATTATAATTCTTGAAACTCCCTTCTCCATATTTGCCTCATGAAAACATTCCTTAAACTTGAATATTGCCCTAAAACTTGGAACACATATAACAAAATGGTTCACACTGAGTTCTGTTCTTATCAAGCCTCTTGGAGTCACTTTCTGAGTGGAATTTGCTTTCTAATTACTCAAAGTGCAGAAACCTGTTTGGGAAGAAAGCTTTGTTTCAGGGCAGTGCTGTCATCCATAGCTACACTTCAGTGCAGAAAACTGGGTGCTCATTGTAGACGATTCAGACAAGCCTGGAACTAGTTACTAAGTTAAATTTCCAGGAACACTCATATGGTTAATACCTAGGCAGATAATGGTATGTCTGGATTGCCATCTTGCTCTAAAGGGTTATCTTAAATACACCACATTTAAGAGCAAAGGCTCTTTCCTGTCCATCTCAGTCAGGCACTGACCTATTACTGAATTGACAAGTTATTTTTCTGAATAGACTGAATTACTATTATTTGAGTACCATATGTACACTCACTTTTGCATTTATTAGTCATAAGATAATGAAATATGGGGTCAGTTTCTAGAATTATGCAGAAACCTAGGTTGGCTATATATATGGTCCATGTGTACCATGTGTACCTAGGTATCATGTGTGTTCAGCCATATTGAAAACAGTACACAGCCTGTACTCTCAGTCCTGTGTTGCAGCACAGTATAGCTGTTGTGTAGGTTTGATCCATTCAGCTTTTCTTGAGTTTCTACAGGCAGTCACTGCTAGGCTCTGAAGGATGCAGGTGACTATTACTTTTCCTCTACTTTTGAATGGCTCCTATGTAGTAGAGGATTAAGGCATGTAAACACTTGGAGCAGTGTGCCAAGTTTCCTCTTAGAGGCATAGGAGGAGTTTAAAGAGAGCTCCTTATGCTTCTTATCTCTTCAGCACCTAGAGTACACCCAATAGATATTTGAATTGAATAAATTATTTTATAATACTTTATTATTTCTGCCTTATAATATTCTAAACTACTAGTTCTGAATGTGTCTTAAAAAAAAGAACATGTTTTGGCCAAAACTTACTACATGTTGGACATGGAATCAGAGAACATAGGACATTTTGGAGATTTGAAGATAGGTTTAGTAAATAGGAGTAAAAGACTCAATAAAGAAGATACGCACGCACACACATTAAAGCACACGCTGGAATAGGCAGAGAAAAGCGATGAAGGGTAGGCAAATGAAACTCATTAGGAAAAGAAAGAGAAATTGAAATCAGAATTAAACGACAGCATTTACTGTTAGAATACATGTTGCTTGAGGGAAGAGAGGCTTTTCTCTGTGTTTGTAAGTATCAGTTACAGAACTAGCCCAGCTCAGTAAATATTCATTTAATTATAAGAAGCAGAAGTTCCCGATTATATAAAGATAAAAGATTTGATTTGGGGATGAAAAGGAAGAGAAATAAGGACAAAAGAGGTGAATTTTTGAAATGAGTGTCTCACACTACAATGATATCAGTAGTAGTATGTTTTTCTGCAAATGTAGTAGCCAGGCATTAGTTTTGAGAGTTGCTAGTTAAAAAGCAACTTTTCTGGTTAAGGCGGTTTAGCCTGAAGAAGACACTTGTTTTTTGTTCTTCCCTCTCCTTACCTGACTGAGGAAGGAGGCAAATCATGGTGTGTTATTTTTAATACAATGGGAAAAAAAGAATCTGGTTTATATCATGTTGGAAACAAAAGTAACACCATATGCTGTGCCCACTGAGAGCCATTATGATAATGCATCAGTTAGAAAGTGTATAATTGCTCAGCTCAGAAATGGCACCGAGTCACACAACACTGACACAACAGTGTTTGGTTATTTTTTTTCTCTGTCAGGTTAAAAAGAAAAATAATAATGAAAATAGAGCCTCTTCTCAACCATTGAAAAATTTATTTTCTTGTAAAGTCTTATTTGTAGGCATATTCTTAGTTGGGCAGATAATCACTGTCTTTGTAATGAAAGATTTTTAAATACATACTCATGACCTTATTTTTTTTCCATTGGACTGAGGTTTTGTTTTTTCTGTTTCATTCCAGTTTTACCTTCTAGAGCATACCCTGCAGTTATTGCTCCCTCTTCTGAAATATTAGTCGAATGTCAATTAAGCTATTTAATTTTTACCATTTTCTGCCTTGGATAGTCCCTTTTGTTGAGTTCAGTCGGAAGACTTTAGCCCAGGCCATGGATGAGGGCCAGGGGTCTTTGAGCATCCAATAGTTATATGCACAACTGTATGGGTATTTACTGTTTGTGTACTTTGCCGGAGAGTCAACTACTTCATTAGACCGTAAAAGACGTTTGGAAACCAAAAAAATCTCAAGCCTTTGAAATCTTCACTATTAATCCTGGAATATAGGTTCTTTCTTACATTGTTTTGCCAAGTCCAACTTAATTTCCTAACACTTGAACAATGTTTAATTACTATGTGTGCCAGTCATGGTTCTTAGTTCCTTTGCTTTTTCTTGCCCCAATTTTATGCATAAATTTTATTGTTATCCCTGTTTTGCAGATGATAAAACTGAGGAAATTTTCATAAAGCTATTCAGAGGAAAAGCCAGGCTTTGAACTTAGGCAGTTGGCTTTAGAGACCCTCTTAATTACTATACTTGTATCAACTGTGCATGTGACATCCCATTATCATATGCAGGTATTAAAGGGTCCACAAATAGATGCTCATTTGTGTTGATGTATTAGTATTATAGATTCCCAAGCAGCAAGTTTGCTTTTTCATAGGCTCAAGATTACAACCAGTGAAAATACATTATCAAACTAATTCCATAGAATGTTCATTTATTTTGTAAGTACTTATTACCCATCTGCCATGTGCTTAGCATTGTACAACAATCCACTTATGTAACCTCATTTAATAGTTGCAGTTGCATTTGAGGTAAGTATGGTTATCCCCACTTTATAGATGAGAAAACTGAGGTTCTCAGAGACTAAATAACAAATCTCATCTTATTCATGAAGTGTCAGAAATACATTCCAACCTGTGTCTCCCCCGCTCAGGGGCTGCATCTTTTAGCTTCTACACTGGGCTGGGTTTTCAATTAAATACAATAGACATTGCTAAAACATCTTCTAAAGCTGGGGACAAATTTTGTAAGAATCAGTCTAATTATTGGCAGCGCAAGGCAACATCTTATATGTGGAGACATGAGAGGCTACCCCTTTTTTTGTTTGAGAAAATTATTGTATTTACTGTGCTCTTTCTATTTCAATTCTTACTCTTAGATCCTCTCC
This sequence comes from Ursus maritimus, assembly GCF_017311325.1. NCBI lineage: Eukaryota > Metazoa > Chordata > Mammalia > Carnivora > Ursidae > Ursus > Ursus maritimus. The sequence continues at coordinate 88,400,323 of NW_024423343.1, read as the reverse complement.
TCTGAACTCAAGACTCACATAAACAATTGCCTTCTTCCTATCACTGCTGGACTATCCAAGAGATATCAATAGATAGCTCATATTTACATTTCCAAAACTTGACACCTGATGATACATTTAAAACTGCTCCTCCCTCATTCTTCCCATTTCCAATAATGGCAGTTTTCTCTTTTCAGGTGCTTGGGCCAAAATCATTGGGGTCACTGACTCTGCTTTCACTCACATCCAATATCCAAATTTTTGGCAGATCTCACTGGAGCATAATACATAAAAAATCCAACCACTTCTCATCACTTCCAAAAGCTAGCTGCTCCAATTTACCATCATCTCTCACTCAGATTATTGCCATAACCTCCTTACTGTTCTCCTTGTTTCCGCCCTTATGCCCCTATAGTATATTCTCATCTGTGTGACCAAATACACTTATTAAAATGTAAATCAGGTTGAGTCACTCTAATGTTGTGTTGTCCAGTATAAAAGCCACATTTGGCTATTGAAATTGATATGTAAATGAGTTGTGATGAAATAAAACTTAAAAATTCATTTCCTTGGTCATACTAGCCACAGTTCAAATATTCCTTAGCCACAGATGGTTAGTGGCTACCATATTGGACAATGCAGATATAGAATATGTCCATCGATCCAGAAAATTCTTTCAGACAACACTACGATGGCTTCCCATCTCACCTCACATGATATGGCACCCTAGCCACTCCCCCCACCACTCATCCAACCTTATCTTCTTTTACTCTCCCCTTTGCTCCCTGAATTCCAATCTCACTGGTTTCCTGGCTAGTTCTTAACATGCCAGCATGCTCCTGCTTCAGGTCCTTTGTAGTTGCTCTTCTATCTACCTAAGGTAATCTTTCCTCTGATATCTACATGACTTGTTCTCATATCTCTGCTCAAATGTCACATTATTGCAGAGACTTTCTGTGACCACTCTATACAAAACAGCAACCCATCCAACTCTTTGACCCTCCTTATTCCTTGTTCTGATTTGTTTTTCATTAGTACATAGCACCATCTGATATGTGACTTATTTACTTGTGTTTTTAACTTTCTCTCCCCCTGCCGTGCACCCCTTAAATTAAGCTACCCAAAGGCAAGAATATTTCTTTATTGGCTGCTTTATTCTAAGCATCTAGTATGCTCCCTGGCAGAGTAGGAAAATGAAAAGAAGAATAAGTAAAAGCATGAACTTTGTTTTATCACACAGGAGTCAGTGGCTGGGACAAGCTGTGGAAAAAATATGGATCCCGCTTACCTCAGGATGACCTCTGTCAGTATGTCACATCTTCTGACCTCACTCAGATGCTGGATAAATTGGGGATTAAGTATGAGTGTTATGACCTTCTGTCCACCATGGACATATCTGATTGTTTTATTGATGGCAATGAAAATGGAGAACTACTTTGTGATTTTTTGACAGAAACCTGCAACTTTAATACAACAGCACCACCTGATCTCAAAGCAGAAATTATGAAAGATCTGCAAGAGTCTGAATTCAGTGTAAAGAAAGAGGGAAAGGTTCTTTTTAATAATAGTCTGAGTTTCATAGTGGTTGAGACATAAATATCAATCATGAAGGTGTATTCAAAAATTATATTTTGAATAATGTTGATCATTTATTTCTATATTAAAATTATAAACACATCTCAGTATAAATAGAGCATTGTCTCATGTATAAAATCTAGAAAATTCCAAGACATTCTCAGATTTCCATGTGTATCATATAGGATACTGTTAGTCTTATCCCATTCCTTCCCCACATCAAGAGGCCACATTCAGGCTAAATACCACATAAGCTAGAAAAATGAAACAACTAAGTTTCACTGGCTCATTGACAAGTAAATCCTTTCATTTGTTGATTATACTGGAATTTCCCAAAATACTAATAAAACATGTGCTATGGGTTCTTGAAATACTACAAAGTATATACTTATTGATATTATGAAAAGGTATATGTTTATTAATTTTTCCCCTTTTGTGAAGAATTTGTGCACATTTTCTAGTAGTTTCTGTCTTGTTTTTATTGATGACTAAAAGTAAGCGCCTTAAGATTTTACAAAATTATTTGTCATGTGTCCCATTTGCTTCCATTTTGTTTTCTCTTTTATCTTTATTGTTTATCTTTTATCTTTGATTTTATAGTATTTTGTTTTTTGATAAAGTGAAGTTTTTTTTCTATTTTATTCAGTCAAATTTTAGGGTTTTTTCTTTCTTAATTTCTGGGTTTCTTTTTTTTTGATTTCTGGGTTTCTGACACATTTTTAAAGGCCTTCTGAAAACAAGGCTTTAGAATATTTATATATTTTATTATAAAATTATAGTTTCACTTAAAAAAATAAATCTTTGATATGTTTGAAATTTACATAAGTGTAGGGTCTGGGAAGATGACAGAGTAGAAGGACCCTAAGCTCACCTAGTCCCATGGTAACACTCAAACCAGCATAAATAACAGAAAATGACCCAAAGACAGACAGAAGAAACTCCACAACTAAAAGTAGAGAAGAGGCCAATGGAAGAGGGTAGGGACAATGAATATGAGGTGGGGAGCTAAAAGAGCCCTGGCTGTCTGCAGTTGGGAGGGAGCAAGGGGCACAGAGAAGGGTGAGAAACAGACTGTCACACCAGGGAGCCTGTAGGGGGAAGAAGAATCCCCATAATATTTAGCTTTGAAAGCAAGAGGGGCTGAATTTCATGAGTTCTTACAACCAGTGGGACTTAAAGATTGGAATTTTAAAAATTAGTAGGCTCAGTTCTGGGAGAGCCCAGTGTGTTATAGGAAACTGAGTCCCTGACCATAAAGAGACAGCATAACAAATAGCCCATAGAGATACAGCATAGAAGCAGCAGTTTGAAAAATGCCTAGGGCATATGGGAGGGAGAGTTATTTACTAATCTCAGAGCATGTCCCAGAGAAACAGATTTCCCTGAGAGACTCTTCCAGAAACAAAAGAGCTGCCATTTCCATCCCCCACCCCTCAGCATAAACGCTTCACCACCTTTAGAAACCAGCAGACCCCACACTCCTTACTTAACTTGCTTACATTAAGCCCCCCACATCAGCAGATCTGCCCTTCCCAGTCACTTGCCTGTACTGTAGTCCCCTCTCCTAGAAGACTGGCATAACACTTGCCAGCACCGAGTCTCCCATGTGTTTTGTGGAGCCTTGTTCCAAGCAGCAGGTCACCTCCACACACCTTGTTAAAATTGCACTCTATGCCCATGTGGGCTTTGCAGAGCACACTGGCCAGGCCTGGTCTTCACAGCAACTGCATGTACCCAATGGAAAAGGACCAACAGCACCTAGGTAAAGTGTGTGCCCAACCCACTACTTTCAAGAGTAGGAGATGTAGCTGACTTTCCTAACACACAGAAACAGACATGGAGAGTTAGACAAAATGGGGAGACAGAGGAATATGTTCCAAATGAAAGAACAGGACAAAACCACAGCAAGAGACCTGGTAAAATGAATATAAGCAATATGCCTGATAGAGAATTTAAAGTAATGATCATGAAGATAGTCACTGGACATGAGAAACGAGTGGAGACATCAGTGAGACCCTTAACAAAGAGATAAAAAAGAACCCATCACAGATGAAGAACACAATAAATGAAATTAAAAATACAGTAGATGGAATAAACAGCAAGCTAGAGGAAAGAGAACAAATTAATGACATGGAAGATAGTAATGGAAAGCAATCAAGCTGAGGAGGTAAAAGAAAACAAATATATAAAATGAGACTAGACTTAAGGAACTCAGTGACTCCATCGAGCATAATATCATTTGCACTATAGGGATCTCTAAGAAGAGAGAGAAAAGGGGGCAGAAAATGTATTTGAGGGAATAATAGCTGAAACTTTCTGAATCTGGGGAAGGAAAACAAACCCAGATCCAGGAGGCACAGAGATCCCCCAACAAAATCAACCCAAGGAGGTCCACACAAAGACGTATAATAAATAAGATGGTAAAAAGAAGTGATTAAGAAAAAAAAACTTAAAGCAGCAAGAGAAAAGAAGACAATTACCTACAAGGGAAACTCCGTAAGGCTATCAGTGGATTTTTTCGCAGACACTTTGCAGGCCAAAAGGGAGTGGCATATATGCAAAGTGCTGAATGGGAAAAACGTGCAGCCAAGAATCCTCTATCCAGAAAGGCTAGCACTCAGAATAGAGGAGGAATAAAGAATTTCTCAGACAAAAACTAAAGAACTTCATGACCACCAAACTACCCCTACAAGAAATGTTAAAAAGGACTGCTGCAGATGACATGATAAAGACTCTACAAAAAAACTACTAGAACTGATAAATGAATTCAGTGAAGTCATAGGATACAAAATCAATGTATGGAAATCTGTTGCATTCCTATACACTAATAATTAAGCAGCAGAAGGAAAAATTAAGAAAACAATTCCATTTATAATTACACCAAAACCAATCAAGTACCTAGGAATAAACCTAACCAAAGAGGTGAAAGACCTGTACCCTGAAAACTATAAAACATTTGATGAAAGAAACTGAAGATGACACAAAGAAACAGAAAGACATTCGATGTGCATGAACTGGAAGAACAAATACTGCTAAAATGTCCATATTACCCAAAGCAACCTACACAGTTAATACAATCCCTATCAAAATACCAACAGCATTTTTCAAACAACTAGGGCAAACAATTCCAAAACTTGTATGGAACCAGACAAGACCCCAAATAGCCAAAGCAATCTTGAAAAAGAAAAAAAAAAAACAAAACAAAAAACTGGAAGCATCACAGTTATGGACCTTGAGTTGTGTTACCAAGCATAGTGATCAAAAGAGTATGGTGCTGGCACAAAAAACAGACACATAGATCAATGGAACAGAATAGAAAACCCAGAAATCAATCCATAAGTATAAAGTCAATTGATTTTTGACAAAGGAGGCAAGAATATGCAATGGGAGAAAAGACAGTTTGTTCAAACAAACTGTTTGGAAAACTGGACAGCAACATATGAAACTGGACCACTTTCTTACACCATACACAAAACTAAACTCAAAATGGATTAAAAACTTAAATGTGATTCCTGGAGTCCAGAGTCTCTCATGGTATTATATGGTGGCTAACTGAACATAATAATAAAAAATAAATTAATTAAAAAAAAAAAGAAAAAAGTAAAAAAAAAAAAAATAAAGACACTTAACTTTCAACAACTGTGGGTTATGGGGTTTTGTAATTAAAGGAGAGTCATTGAAAAAAATAAAAAAGAACCTAAATGTGAGACCCAAAACTATAAATATCCTAAAACAGAGCACAGGCAGTAATTTCTCTGACATCAGCTGTAGCAACATTTTTCTAGATATGTCTCCAGAAGCAAGGAAAATAAAAGCAAAAATAAACCATTGGGACTGCATTAAAATAAAAAGCTTCTGAACAGAAAAACTGGTTAGAAATAACCAACAAGATTAAAAGACATCCTACTGGATGGGAGAAGATATTTGCAAATGACGATATATCTGATAAAGGATTAGTATCCAAAATATATAAAGAACTTATACAACTCCACATCAAAACAAAACAAAAACCCAAAACAAAACAATTCAATTAAAAAATGAGAAGACATGAACAGATATTTCTCCAAAGAAGACATACAGATGGCCAACAGACACATGAAAAGATGCTCAACATCCCTCATCAAGAGGGAAATGCAAATCAAAACTACAGAGATACGACTCACACCTGTCAGAATGGCTAAAAGAAATAAGTGCTGGCAAGGATGTAGAGAAAAAGGAACACCAGAGCCCTGTTGGTGGGAAAGCAAACTGGTGTACCCAATGTGGAAGACAGTATGGAGGTTCCTCAAAAAGTTAAAAACAGAACTACACTATAATCCAGTAATTGCACTACAGGGTATTTATCCCCAAAATACAAAAACACTAATTCAAAGAGATACATGCACCCCTATGTTTACTGCAGCATTATTTACAATAGTCAAGATATGGAAGCATCCCAAGTGTCCATCAATTGATGAATGGATAAAGAAGAGGATAAAGATGAATGGATAAAGAAGAGGCCAAAAATTTGGCCATAAAAAAGAATGAAATCTTGTCACTTGCATCAACATGGATGTAACTAGAGAGTATAATGCTAAGTGAAATAAGTCAGAGAAGACAAACACCATATGATTTCGCTCATGATTCCAAATATTGGGAATTTAAGTGGAATTTCAGTGGAATTTCAGAAACAAAGGAACAAAGGAAAAAAAAGAGAGAGAGACAAACCAAGAAACAGACTCTTAACTATAAAGAACAAACTGATGTTTATCAGAGGGGAGGTGGGTGAGGGGGTGAGTGAAATAGGTGATAGGGATTAAGAGTACACTTACCAGTGAGCACTGAGTAATGTATGGAATTGTTGAATCGCTATACTGTACACCTGAACCTAATGTAACACTGTATGTTAACTATATTGGAATTAAAATGTAAAAACTTAATAAAAAGTTACATAGTGGAAGAAGTTAAAATGAGAACAAAATGTTTACCCTCAAAAAGATAGGTAGCTATATCAACACGATTTCTTTGGAGGCTGGGGGAATCTCCACTGACTTAAAATGCACTTTATATCATTTACCAAATTTCCAGAAAACCTGAACCTATTTCAACACTCTAGAGTCTTTTATGTTCCTCTAAGATCTCCTTTAAGACCAAGAGTCATCCTTGGACAGGATTTTAGAGGATTTTTGAAAACTTATTGAATGTGTTTTATCTTATCTTTAATGGCAAACATCTATCATTCTTATAAAAACAGTACATCTCTTTAAAAAAGTAAATAATCCAGTAATTTATAATTAACAAATAAAGATATATTTAAAGTAAGTGAATAATTACTACTTTCTGTTAGATACAGAATGAAAGTTAGGTTTTCCTGAAGAGCTCATGAGCTCTCATTCTCCCAGTTATGAAGCCTTCAACATAGTGTGGCGTTCACTCTTTCATAACATAACTACCACACTTAATGATGCAGGATAATCACTTAGATTTAATACCCCTCCCTAATCTCTTAGCTGAGGTCCAGGAAGTATATTGGAGTGCACAGCCTATTTTTGCTAACAAAAGACCAAGCTTTGTTGTTCATTATAAGTAAAACTGGCTTGCATTGCCCTCTTTTCTCGGACAACCTCATCAATGTTTTCTGAATTATCAGTAACAGCAAATGAAATGACAGTTATCCAATCAGTTTCCTGAATATGAACCCTGAACCATTAATCATACTGATATGTACTACTGACAAAGGAAATCTGTGAGGCAGGCATAATTGATGGATATGGGCCATGACGACCTTGAACAACTTCCCCAAAAGGATAAAAATCAAGACTCTATAGAGCAAATTATGGCCTTCTCTGAAAAGCACAAGTGCAAAACAAAACAAGAATAGAATTAACATGCTACTTACAGATAGAAAAAAATAGCACTCCATAGATGGATATTTATAAAAATGGCCTTTCTCATCCCTATAACATTCCTTAAAAAAAAAAAAAGATAAATTCTCACTGCTTTAATTTGTTAATATAATGGGAACACTTGAGCCTTTATTTAAAAAAAAACAATCCCCATTAGTACCTACCAGGCAGTAATGGAAAGTTACATAGGTACAAAGGGATGAAACTATTGACTTTTCAAGTTTGTTCTTTTGGTTCAGAAAAAAGCCTGTAACATGAATTTGGAATGTTTATACAAAATTGTATACTTCTCAGTGTTTAATATGGTGCCATGCATATGGATCTCAAGTAATGGGTGTTCAGTGAATTCTTTCTTTCTCAAATATTCATCTTATATCTATGTGTTTATATTCTTCTTCTTTTTTTTTTTTACTGTGTGTTTGTATTCTTATTGCATGCATAGCTCAAGAACCCAATAAATTGTTGTTTGCCCTTACTGTTTGTATAAACCTTAACTTATTTAATGTATTTCGGACACTTTTTTGATTTTGTTGTTAGGGAGTATTGCCAAAATCCAGAGAAAACATTAAGTGGAGCACAGCATTTCAAGACCCTGATATTTATTATAAAAATTCGCAATTTTCTTAATAAAAAATTCCACCAATCTGGGCAAAAAATAAAAAGTAATGATTTCTGGTGTATCTCCATAAAAACAGATTCAAAGGTCACAAAGAATACTAGATCCTAAGTCTGTGACACTGCCCAGACTTAAATGTGTATTTAATGTGCTTTAAATGTTTGCTTAATAAGAATAGGTTACGCAGAATATTTTGTCATTTTAGATGAGGAAGCAGAACCAGACTTCTGGGTTTAAACCCCAGTTCTGTTAGTTACTCACTAAAAGATGTCAGGTAACTGATTTCCTCTCGATTCTCACATTTCTTCACCTTCAAAATAAATATAATCATCGTATCTACCTCAGAGGATGGTCGTAAGGATTCCAGGAGTTAAGCTACATAAATATACTCATAAAATGGCAGACTCAGGGAATTTCAAAAATATTATCAATGATTATTATTAATTGCTCTTAAAAATTTAATATAAAATGCAGAGCAGATAAAAAAATTAAAATTAAAGAAAATTATGACTGAGGCCAGAGAGCTAGTACCTAGAGAAGTCAATCTAATAATTCAAAACCTTGACATTTCTAGTCAAAGGTTGATGGGCTCTCTGTGTCTCTTGAAGCAGAGCTGGTGCTTCATGAAGCCCAAGGTGCCGTCAGGGTTGGGCCACTCTAGCCCCATCTTGGGATATCTGCCCATCCAATGCTGTAAGTGCCTGTGCTCTGTATTACCCGAAGTGGTCCCATCTCAACCCTGACTGAATAGACCACAAGGAGGAAACGCAAGGAGGCAGCTAACACAAGGAGGCAACGCACTGGTTGGCCAGAAACTGATTGGAGTGGTTTCTCCTGAAAAATATGAAATGGATCCTTTTAATTCTTCTCTTAAAAAATTTGAAATTATAGGGGCACTGGGTAGCTCAGCCAGTTAAACATCTGCCTCCAGCTCAGCTTATGAGCTCAGGGTTCTGGGATGGAGCTCCGGGTCCGGCTCCCTGCTCAGTGGGGAGCCTGCTTCTCCCTCTCTCTGCCCCACTCCACTGCTCGTGCTCTCTTTCTTAAATCTCAAATAAATAAAATATTTAAAATTTTTTTTTGAAATTATGAATCTGGGGAGATTTGGCATTTGTACTGTCACTCATTCATGAAATATATATTCAACCAATATTTATTGTGTGAGGCCTTGTTCTAAGCAAGAGCAATACTGCAGTAAAGAAAACAAAGTTCTAAATGCCACTGGCCTGATTTCTAGTGGGAGGACAGACAGAAAAATAGATATATGCCAGATACCAGTAGGCACTATTAAGAAAATAAAAGTAGATAAGGAGAAAAGAGTACCAGAGGGTATAATATTAGTTAGAATGATCAGGGAAGTCCTTTTTAAAGGGATGAGATTTGAACAGAGGTTTAAATGAAGTGCAAAGGAAGCTATGCAAAGGGCTGGGAGAAGAGCATTTCAGAAAGGACATGCAAGCGCAGAGGCCCTGTTGTGGGAATGAGCTTAATATATTTGAAGGGTTGTCAAGAGGGTAAGCGGCTTTCTGTAGTAGCTGAGATGAAAGGTCTTAAGGTAGAGTCAATCCAGAGTAGCCACTGTGGGCCATATGGGGAGGCCCTCATTAGGATATTAGTTAGAGAAACAGGAATGGGGCACACACAGGAATGAGGAATGTCAGGAGTGTAAAACCACAGGGCATTTGAATGGGAGATTAGCTTTGGCTGTCTCAAGTAATGCTCCTTGCCATTTCTAATCCCTGTCTATGTCTATCCTGGCAACAAATACAGTTTTCCTTGCAGTATCCTCATGGGTATCTGCTTGCCACCCAGATGTCCTAGACAGAACAGCATATAACATCTCATTCGATTATTTCTTAATTTGAAAGACTGATGGTTATTATCCCATTTTGAAGGTGAGGAGGCTGAGATACTAATAAGTTAAATAATTTAGTACAGTTCTCAAAGCAAGTTTGTAACAGGTATAAGCTAGACTCGATACCTTCTGACTTCACACCGTGTGTCTGTACAGTGAGCAAATTAAGTTAATATGCTCTTTCATCTTAGATGTAGCTTATCTTAAAAGATAAGACTTCATAGAACTAAATTCCCTTTGCTCCCAAAGATCCATCTGCAAACTGAAGGGAATTGATCTTATTATAGAAGGGCAGAAGAAGCATCAGACGGCCAAAGGGTAGTATATGTATATAAAAAAAAATCACCTCCTTGAATGGTAAAATAATACTCTTTCTAAACACTATGCTTCACTAGTAAGTTTGCCTTAATCAAGTCCCAAATACCTGGGTTCTCCCAACCATTTGCCTTGACTTTTGCCTTTATTTTTCTACCTTTATTCCTACCAGGTCCCAGGCATCACCACTTTCATGTTTAAATTATCTGTCACCCATATCCTAGCTCCCCTATGATTCGTAAACTGTGCAATACACATCCGTAGTATGCAATCAACTAATGCAGGGTAGTTAAAGCTACGGGTTGTGTAATCCATTTCTCAATGTGATATACACTGTGAAAAGGCAATTGCAGTAAAGGTGGGAGCTGATTTAAGAGTTGGTACAGCCACTCTGGAAAACAGTGTGGAGGTCCCTTAAAAAGTTAAAAATTGAGCTACCCTATGACCCAGCCATTGCACTACTGGGTATTTACCCCAAAGATACAGACGTAGTGAAGAGAAGGGCCATATGTACCCCAATGTTCATAGCAGCATTGTCCACAATAGCTAAATCGTGGAAGGAACCGAGATGCCCTTCAACAGATGACTGGATTAAGAAGTTGTGGTCCATATATACAATGGAATATTACTCAGCTATCAGAAAGAACGATTTCTCCACATTTGCTGCAACATGGACGGCACTGGAGGAGATTATGCTAAGTGAAATAAGTTAAGCAGAGAAAGACAATTATCATATAATTTCTCTCATCTATGGAACATAAGAACTAGGAAGATTGGTAGGGGAAGAAAGGGATAAAGAAGGGGGGTAATCAGAAGGGAGAATGAAGCATGAGAGACTATGGACTCTGAGAAACAAACTGAGGGCTTCAGAGGGGAGAGGGTGGGGGAATGGGATAGACCGGTGATGGGTAGTAAGGAGGGCACGTATTGCATGGTGCACTGGGTGTTATACGCAACTAATGAATCATCGAACTTTACATCAGAATCCAGGGATGTACTGTATGGTGACTAACATAATACAATTTAAAAACATTAAAAAAAAAAAAAAAAAAGAGGTTCCCTGGGCAACAAGAGTCACAATTTCCAAATGTGCCAAAAATTCACTAGGGCTTCAAGTCAGATTGCTGTAATCTCTGTAGCAATGGATTAATAAATACAGTGATGCGTTTTCTGGAGGCTGCAATGACACATTACGGATATTCTGTATAAGCAGTGTCTTCCCATGATCATATTCTTCTCTTGAAGAATTACCTGTTTCCTGATTTGTCTTAATGATACTTGAAGGACTTTGCAAACAACCTGCCTAGGGTAGAAAATGTTGAAATAAATCATAGGGCCCATCAACTACAGTCCAAGCTTGGTGAGTTCTCCAAAGACATTTGATACAGAAGATGCAAGAAAATGTCAGTACCTCTATTTATGTCCTACAGCTAACTAATTTCATGCTAATTTCATTTCTGTACTTTGATTCCTCTTTCTACTTGTGTTGATAGATGGATTTCATGAGTTAATTTTCTAGTTTCCGATGCAGGCAGACTGGACATAAATCCCAGGGTTTTGTAGAAGAGACAGTTCTTCCATGCTACTTATTATCAGCACAAGCACATTGCAGCCTTGGTTTATTTATCAAGATTTTGCTACCACTCTGCATGCTTTCCAAGACCTTTAATCTACTTCACAATAGCTTTTAATGGGAGGTGCTTTACAGTTTTTGTGGTTTATTTCTATTTTTATTAGGTTTTTTATTTCTCCAGGTCCAGTTGGGAGAAGAGTTTGGACTTCTTTCTCATTTTTAAAAAAATACCCAGAAAGCAAGACAAGGAAATGAGCCAGGGCTTACTGCTTCAGAAGAAACCTCATGGGACAGATTTGTTTGGGCAAGGTTGGTAACCCATGGGTTTCCCATCTGTGTGTCCTAGGAATGGTGGAATAAACATTGGCTCCCTGTGTTTTCTTTGGTCTGTCTAATTTATAGATTTCCATCTTGAAAAAGGGTTGATCATGGAGAAAGATTCTTTGCTAAATAAAACAAACCTTAAAGAATTTTAAGGACTCCATGTTAATAATAATTAATATTTATTGAGGAGTAGCAATGTATTAGATACTGTGTTACATTATTTAATCTAATCTTCCCAACAAGCTTATGAATTAGTAACTATTTCTATCCTAATTTCACAAAGAAGGAAGCTGAAGTGTAAATTGCTTGTATCACTTCTCCTACATTCTCACAGCCTATGGAACCAGAATTCCAACCCACGCAGATGAAACCCAGGGACTATGTTCTTAACCACCACATGCTGGCTGTCCTTAATGTTGATCCTTGTTGATTCTCTGTTCCTTCTCTCCTAACCCTCCAAGCTTCATTACAGGAATCACCTCCTAGCTGTTGAATTTTCATTCTATTTCCTGGGGACTGATCTCAGTTGGTGACTCTGGTACAAAGACAGCACTTGTTTGACTTAGTCAACCTTGATTCTACAATGTAATACCTTCAAAAAGCAACTCCTATATAACTTTGGCCTGCTTTCTTGGGCAGGGGAGGCCAATTCCAGTAAATTGATCTAGTATTCTGGTCTTGTGTAAACATATCAGTTATTGAATATCCATAACAAAAGAGACTTGGTATTGGCAAATGATAAGGTCTATGTAACTCCAGCTGGCTGGAGAATTGTAAGGTAATGTGGCAGAAACTATTTCCCAATCAATAGCAATTCTCCCCTTCTTCTCTGGTAATATAATATCTAATTTTTAAAGAGGTACATGACTCTGCAGATGAAGACTGCATTTCCCATACTGCCTTTGAGCTACATAGAGTCATATGACCAAGTTCTAGTCAATGGGATATGAGAAGAAGCAACACAGTTTGTGGGTCATGCTGACAAAGCAAGAGTTATAGTTTCCTCTTCCACTTTTTCTCCTTCTGGATGACTAGAATGTGGATGTGGTAGTGTGCTATCTCAGAATGTACAGAAAAAGCATCAATGCCATAGGAAATCCAGAGCAACAGGTAGAAGGAGCTGAGTCTTGATGGAGCAGAGTTACTACAACAGGGGTGTATGTACTGCCTACCCTCGGGCTGTTACATGAGAGAGAAACAACATTCTATCCTCTGTGTACAATGCTAAGTTATTTGGAGTAAGATAATGCCCTAACACAAGTAGGTTAATCTAATCCAAGTCTTTCCTATCTTTTTCAGAATCTTTTTTCTAATCTGTAAATTAGACCAAGAAGAACATTGATAAGAGAAAAACTTTTGAAAAATACAACATAGGTTATATTTGGTCTAGGAGGGTAGATGGGTATTTTTGAGGAGAAAACATTTTTTCCCCAAATAGGACCAAAATATCAAGATGAGAAGTGTACATATTTTATCAATCACTTGGATTCTAGATGTTTAATTGGCATGATGTCAAATCTCACCTAGCAGGTGATCTAGTCAGTCATCATGGTATTTTAGTTCTGTTTCAACAAGTTACAGAGACATGAGCATCAATACATTCTGTAAATTGTACCGATGCACTGCTTTTAAAATTTCAGTGGGCAGAAGAATCACCTGGGAGGATTTTTAGATATGGAAATTTCTAGGTCCTACTCTAGATTTGTGTGGGAGGCTCAGAAATCTGTCTTTTTATGAATCAACCAGATGATTCTCTGGCTCACTAGAGTCTCAAAAGCTACAAGATATGGAAGCTTGTAAGGACTATTAATAATAATGATAGCAACAATTATAGATATATTAAATCATTCACTGACATATCTAGGCTAGTATTTCTCTAAAGGATGCAAATAAAATAATATCTAAAATGAGTTATGCACTCATTAAGTGTCAGGCAGTATGAAAATGTTTTGACAATATTTCATTTGATTTTCAAAATAAAAAGCATTCTTTACAAATCTAATTTTTCATATGAAAACTCTGAGGTTTGATAGGTTTAGATGGACTTTCACACAGTCTAAGCTAAGAAGGGGCAGAGCTGGGTCTCTTCTCCAGAGTCCAGGAGCTTAACTCTTGTATACTAAGGCTGTTCATCATTCTTAGCTCCATTATGCATCAGAGGGGAAATCCACAGTTCAAAATTTATTCAAGTAAGGACAGTAGTGAGTACAAATGCATTCATTATGTGTATACCTGCCATTTGCAAGATATCATATAGGACCTATGGAAATAATGATTCCAGGGATTAAAAGAAAAGGAAGAACATTAAAAATACGTATTCTGAGTTTAAGGATCAAGTTTTTTTAAAATTCATCATTTTAAAAGTCATCTTAGCTTTTACACAAACACACACACACACACACACACACAAATTTTATGGATGCAAAATGTTTTCAGGGGATTCCCAAGACTGTGCCTCCTCTATGTTCATAATTTTAAATTCATTATCATTTAACTCAAAGTCTTTTGGTGAATTGTTTCATTTTTTATAATTTAATTTTATGCATTTTTTGGGTCTATACTTGGCTAAGCTGTGGTTCACATTTTCCAGTTTTGTCTGTTTTTGTCAATGTATATATGTATATAGACTGTATATATGTGTGTCTGTGTGTTTATGCCATATACATGCACACACACACACATAAATCATTTTGATATGTACTTCCACATTTATTATCACAGCTGTCAATCTCCATAGTGAGAGGAGTCATGATGTGGATTATAAATTCATGTTAACATGAATACTTGTGGGTTTTCTTAATTTAAAAATACTTACATAAGCAAGACACTAGCATATATCAAATCTTAACTGGGTCCTTAATTACAGCAGGAAGTTAAACAAAGAAATTAACATATAAAATGTTATATTTTACTGAAAGACATCAATATATCTCATGCTTTCATTTTACATCAAGAATTTTAACCAACAGTACTACTCAGGAGAGAAAAAAGTCTCCATTTTCAATAAAAATAAAAATGCTAAAATTAAATAGATTAATATCTAATTTTATACTTTCATTTATATTATGTGCAAAATTATCTTGAATATTTGTTATGGATGAAGTGGCTTTCTACCAAATTGGGCCTTTTCATAGCAGAAAATGTTAACATAAATTGTAGCATAAATCATTGCCTTGTAGAATACCAGAAGGCGCATATAAAAACCCATATCTTTACTGCACATATTTCCCATTAACCATAATCTATTAGTAATTGAAGTTCATTACAAATTCTTGTAGACTTTATTGCTATCATGCTGCATGACATACCGAACCTGGCTTGCATAACAAGAAGTCCTTGCTGGGAAATATCCTATTAACAATGACAGTGCATTTGTCATTGTGATAATAAACCCAAGAGCTGCCTGTAGACTATAAATTATCAAGGCGCCATTTGTGCTGCCCTGGCTTGAAGGTTTGTCAGTGCTTCCATTTTAAACCCCTGATTTTCAGTGAGTTGTAACTCAACTATCAGAATCTGCAGTGAGCTGCAACTTTGCATCCAAGGACTCAGCTCAAGACTCTTTTTGGAACAATTCTTAAGTTTGATTTACATTTTCCAATCAAAAAGAACAGAGATCTGCTGGCTCGTGCACAATAGTATTGAAGGGAACTGTAAGACACAATCATTTCCCTCTAAGAATAATATGTTTCAATCTGGCCCAGATCCCTATGGCTATTTAAAATCGGAGTTTTTAGCAGTCTTAGTTTTGTGCCTTAAAAAGACATTATTTAATTTTTAGGAGGGTAACAACTAAACTCAAATGTCAGGTATTCAAGATAACCATATATGCCAATTGATTTTTTCTTTCACGCAAGATCACCCACTCCTACGCTCTTTGGATCAGTAATTTGAAAAATAAAAGAATTTGCATAGAACAGTGAAAACATTATTGAGAAGGGAGAGAAGAATTGGAGAAGCAAAAGTAATACTGAAATAAATAACCACAACCTTGTAAATAGGTGTTCCTTTGGCTTGGAAGCCAGTTTTACCAGTCTATGCCATTTCTCAGCGAAGGAGATGGAAGGCAGCAGGACCAGAAAGGCACTTCTGCATTACAGGGTAACTGATTCCACAAGCTTCTATTTCTCTTACCTCAAAATGGGGTTTTATTTAATTACAGTTACCTGAAAAATCTCCCCAACCCCCAAATTAAGCATTTCCATGGATACAATCACAGTAACTAAGATTCTCAAGTCTTGGGGTTATTGCGGAGAGGGAGTGATTGACAGGGGCTGACTTTGTTTGGATACCTGTGCACAGGACTGGATGCTAGATATAATAAGAAAGTGGCAGTGAATGAGAAGACAGCCTAGCTCTCACAGTGGTTACTGACAGCTAAGAGAGACTGACAAGAAAACAAATATAATACAGGATAAAGTGAGGCATAACTGCAAAATTAAGCAGTAAAATTACTTGAGGGATTATAAAACAATTAATTCTTACTAGACAATTGAAGATTTCTTGAACAGCACACATTTGAGCAGAAACTTCAAGAGTCCCATCTATGTTTTCCATTTTCCTTAGAGACTCCTCTCCCATCCCACTACCCAGTGTAATATCCTTTTCTGAGATATGTCACAACATGAAGGGAATAATAGATTTCTATTTCAGGAATGACCACTGGCTTGGGATGGACTAATTTATACTTGCCCAACTTCCAATAATGACAAATACAAAATCATAGCCAAAACATAGCAATTGCTTAGAGAGAGAGGCAGCAACCAAAGCATAGCCAGAAGGAATAACTCTGCTTATTTAAGAGAAACTCCAATATCTAGGTCCATCTAGTCTTCTTCCCATGGGACACTAGGCCTTAAATTTTGCTTAGTCATTATGCGGGGAAAAAAGCAAAGCAAACGGGTTCTTTTATTAAATATACTCCTGAACATCTTTGAAAGAAAAATTGAATAGTTCAGGAGCTATCAGTGCAGTCTGTTGCATAACAAATTTACTGGGAGGGACTATATGCAAAATCCTACTTCTCTGTTTCAGACACTATGCTAGGCAATACATGTATTTCACTTCATTTCTGCAAATCATGAAGGAGATTTTAATATTTCCACTTTACAGGAGAAACCGATACTTAGGCAAATGGTACAGTGGGATATCAGACTCAGGACTGATTGCACATGCTGTGCCACACTTTAGCCTTGATACACAACTATTGTCTTTGAGCTAATCTCAAGTAATAAACTAGAGCATTGAGACAGCCACTTCCCATCCTCCAAAACTTTGTTCATATTACTAATTATGCAGGCTTCGATATTTTTTTCTTTCTTTCTTTTTAGGTCCAAATAATTTGATTGATGCTCTTCAGTCATGTCACACTTAGCTTTACTTTTATTCTCAAGAACTGTTCCAAACTACAGTCATTTCAAGTTTAACTAAAATTTTAAAAAAATGTTATTTACTCACAAAGATGATTGTTTCCATCAAAGTTTCACAATATTTTCTTTGACTTATTTAGAACAAAATCCATAATTTAAGATCCACTTTTCACTTAAAAATACTCCTGGTCTCTACAACAATGTAGCATAAAGAGTTTGCCCATGCTTAGATAAAAGCTCTGCCACCTAAACTTCAAATTCCACAACATACTCAGTCTTTTCTTCCTCGGTTAGCATCTTTGCCATTTGGTGATGGATATCTGTTCCTTCACTTGCTTTCTTTTCAAACTTAATCCCAGTGCTCTAAAAAATCACAGATTTTTTCCTAGCAAGTTTTACGTCCTTTTATAATGGTGAACATGACTTGCATAGTACACAGAGTATTGAAATATTCTGAACAAATGGAATAGGGTCATTTTGATTCCAAATATTTGCCCAGGCAATAGTTTACTATTTGGAACCAACCTGAAAACCAATGAAAGCATGACGAGCCATCTGCTCATTCCTTCTTTCTCATTCTCAAAAATTTAAAACATTATTTCCTTTCATATAGTACCTTTTTTTCTAAAAGAGTTTGGCAATTGTCATATGTATTATTTCACTTATCAACCCAAGGTTTTCACTAAAATAAAAACAGATAATTCAGGAGAAACTAAAAACTTACTCTGTATCTTATCCAATGATATCCTCCAAGTTTTCTCCTCATGGGGAACCACACAGTACAAGGACATCAAGTGCCTTACTCCAGCCTATGACTTCAGTAAGTAATGATTTTCTCTCCCTGCCCTGACCAAGTTCCCATTTTCTTTTTTCCTTCTTTTCTTTTTTTCTTTTCTTTTCTTTTTTCTTTTCTTTTCTTTTCTTTTCTTTTTTCTTTTCTTTCTTTTCCTTTCTTCTTCTTCTTCTTCTTCTTCTTCTTCTTCTTTCTTGAGAGAGAGCCCATGTGAGTGAGAGGGGAGGTGCAGAGGGAGAGAGAGAATTCTAAGCAGGCTCCACGCTCAGGACAGAGCCCACTTGGGACTCTATCTCACCACCCTGAGATCATGACCTGAGCTACAATCAAGGGTTGGACATTGAACTGACTGAGCCACCCAGGCACTCCATGGAATCCCTTTTTCAATCACATCTTCCAACTGTACCCAGTTCCTAAAATTCTTCAAATACGACTTATAGAACTCCTGGTCCATTATAACGAAAGACACCTCATGTTCGAGACCCTGACTCTTTCTTGAGAATACCACTTCCCCCATAGCCCTTTCAAATAATAGCTGTTAACCCCTCTGTGTTCTCAGACACTGGGCTTGCAGGAGGGAAAGGTGCCCTCTTACCCCCTCACTGCTCCTTCCTGTCTATTTTCTCTTCCTTCTCCATGGAAACACTCAGTTTTGAATCGCAAATGATCAGGTTCTTCTACATACTAGTCCTCCTGGTTAGAGTTATCAACTCATACTAAGGCCACCTCTTAATTTTTGAAGATTTTTGATCCTGCTTCATTGTCATTTTCTTTTATACCACTATTGCTTCTTGGTGATTTCAGTGTCCTTCCAATCTAACATGATCCTTCTGATACCCTGGCTTCCTAACTTCCTCCTAACTTCCTATGATCTCGTCCCATGATTATATCGTAGATTTTGTCATTATCTGAACTTCATCCCCTCCATATTCTCTATTTCTAGCATCATACTCTTTGACCACCACCTGCCATCTTTCCAGATCACTCCTTCCATGATCTTCTCTTCAACCTTCCTTAGAACCCATCAGGATGCAAAATTCATCCATGACATGTTTAACTTTTGTTTCTCTTTTTCTGACCCATCTTGGATTCACTCCCCTTCTTTCCAGCCTTAATCCTGTGACCAATAATTGTAATCCCTCTTTGCTGCTCTCTAGCTTCCTCATAGGCCAAAACACATCCCTGGTTAAATCCATCTCTGCCCATTCTATGCCTGCAACTGTGCAACTGAACCTGACTAAAGAAAAGCATAAAACCATGATAAAGCCCCTCAGTTTAAACTCATGACCACTAATCTCAAGTGGGCTCTTAAGACTAACTAGAAATTATATTTCCATATCCATTTCTTTTCCATCTACTAGTGGACTATTTCATACTTGAAATCTCAGATACTTCTTCCCCATCCTCTTTTTCTAGTTGATGTTTTGATTCCTCCTCCTCAGCTTCATATTTTACTGAGAAAATAAAAGCAACCAGTTCACAAACTCCTACCACATCCACTCACCTACCTCCATCTGTGCCCACACACTCCTCTTTCGTCCTGGTACTATGGATGCACTGTCTGTGCTCTTAGCTAACTTCTGCCTTGGGTACCAGCTCTTCCAGTCTGCTCAAAGATCATGCATCAGCAATTATCCCCCTTTTTTCTCCTGAACCATGATTGTCTCTTCTCTATTAGATCTTTCATATCAACATAATAACTTGCTATTTATTCTACCAAAAAAAAAAAAAATTCTTCCTAACTAACTCTACTTCATTCTCTAGCTACCATTTATTTCTGTCTTTTCCTTTACAGAAACTCTCCTGGTATTTTCTATTATATATTTCTCCTCTTATTTTCTATTCTGTCATTCATTGCCATGTCATTTCATTCTCCCTTGGGCCCACTCTGTGTTTTATCTCTAATACTCCACTGACACTGCTACTTTAGCATCACTAGTGACCTCCAGATGGCTAGATCTGACAGTAAGCCCTCAGTTCTCACCTTATTCTATTAGTAGCATTTGACACCTTCTTTCTTCAAACACTTTCTTCACTTGACTTTCAAGATATCCCCCTCAAATGTTTTTCTTCACACCTCATTTGCCACTATTTCTAAGGCTTTTGTTATGGTTAATTTTAGTGTCAACTTGACCAGCCTAAAAGATGCACAGGCAAATGGCAAAACATTATTTCTGAGTGTTCCTGTGTTAGTGCGTTTGGAACAGATTGGCATTTCAATTGATAGACTGAGTAAAGAAGATAGCTCCCATCAATGTGGGTGAGCATTATCCAATCTGTTGAGGGCCTGAATGGAATAAAAAAGGCAGAGGAAGGGTTAGTTTGTTCTCGGCTTGAGTTGGGACATCCATCTTCTCCTGCCCTCAGACTAGAACTGGGTCTTATGTCGTTGGCTCCTCTGATTCTCAGGCCTTTGGGTTTGGACCAGAACTATATCATTGGCTTTCCTGGGCCTTCAGCTTGCAGCAGATCATGAGCCTTCTTAGCTTCCATGATCACATGAGCTGGCTTCTTATAATAAATCTCTTTCAGTGTATCATTATATCTCTATATATGTCCTATTGATTCTGTTTCTCTGGAGAACCCTAATACAGCTTCTTTTTGAGTTCCTCCTCACTTCCCTGACCTCTTAATTTTGAAGTGACAAGGACTCGATCTTTGGCCTTTTATTTTTTATCTATGTTCACTTTCATTTCCTTGGGCCTTTAAATTTAATTTAAGTATTCTTGATATGCTGACAACTCTGAAATCTCTCTCTGAATTCTGATTCACAGAAGCAACTACCTATGTGGCATCTCTTCTTAAATGTGCAATAAGCTTATCATATTTAATATGTCTAAATATTAAGCTCCCAATCTTCCAAGCCCAACTCAATCTTCTCCACCTCATCTTTGCTCTATTTCAGTTAATAAGAATGCTGTCCTTCCAGAGGTTCTGATCAGAAACTGTGTATTTCTCCTCGAGTCCCTTCTATTACTCCCACCCCATCCAAATATGATGCTGTAAGCCCTTTCCCTCTCTCTGCCTGGATACTCTTTACTCACAAGACCCATGACTCTTTCTTTCACCTCCTCAGGTCTTTACTTAAATACCATTCTAAGTGAGGCCCTCCCCAGAGACCTTCATATTTAAAATTTCAACCTTCTACTTCCAACATTTATTATTTATTTCCCTGCATTATTTTACTCTATAAAATACATTACCATTTTAACATAAATATTACTTATATATTTTACTTATGGTCTAATGGTCTATCTCCTCTCTCATCTATCCCTGACCCCTAAATTATAAACTCCATAAAGACAAAGTCTTTTTTTTTTTTTTTTTTTTTGAGAGAGAGAGGGGGCCCACTTGCATGAGTCAGGGGTGGGAAAGGAAGAGGGAGAGGGAGAGAGATAGAATATTGAGTGGGCTTTGTGCTGACATGGGACTCTATTTCATAACCCTGAGATCATGACCTGATCTTAAATCAAGAGTCGGACACTTAACCAACTGAGCCACCCAGGCGCCCCCAGAGTTTTTTTTTTTTTTTTTTTTAATTGCTCACTACTCTATCCCAGTACCTAAAATAGCATGGAACATAGTAGGCATTCACTAAGAGTTATAGAATGACTGAACAAAACAGTTATCCTTAATGCTTTATAGGACAAACACTGTCACCTTGTGAATTATGTGTTAGGACTACAACTTTCAAATAACTGTTTCGAATTTTATACCCCACCAGCCATCCTGAGTATCACAAGGTTTCTAGTCTGCTGCCTTAGTGGCAGGAGTCCATTCCTTCCCTGCTGAATACAAAGCAATTCTCAGAGGGAAGGCCCAGTACTATATTCTTGTATTAAAGAAAGGTTGTGGTTTTATGTGTTATGGTCTAAGTGTGATTTTTGCTCTGTAGTTTGGTGAGTACTAACCTCCTTCCTTCCTGCAACACAGCATTTAGGAGCCAGCAATATCTTTTTTTTTTTTTAAAGATTTTATTTATTTATTTGACAGAGATAGAGACAGCCAGTGAGAGAGGGAACACAAGCAGGGGGAGTGGGAGAGGAAGAAGCAGGCTCATAGCGGAGGAGCCTGATGTGGGGCTTGATCCCATAACGCTGGGATCACACCCTGAGCCGAAGGCAGACGCTTAACCGCTGTGCCACCCAGGTGCCCTGGAGCCAGCAATATCTTATTTGTAATCTTAATTATTTCCCACAACATACATACACATTCCTCACAGCATACTCTTTCTTCTACATACTATTTTTAAATTATTTTTTATCATGATATGTTATTCACCATACAGTACCTCATCTTCTACATACTATATTCACAAGTTTATGCTTGACTCTACATCACCACAACCACCTTTTGTTAAATCAGCCTTTATCAGTCTGGGCCCAACCAGGAAAACAGAAACCAGTCCAAGTATGTAAAACAAAAACAAAAACACCACGGGGAATTGGTTCCAAAGTTATGTAGGGGCAGGGAGCAGGCTGTAAAGCAACAACAGGAGGCCCCTACAATCCCAAGTTTGAAGGGACAAAATAGGAGTGTTGTCAGTGGAGACCTGGGGAGGGAGGCATTCAGTGCCAGCTGGAGCCAAGGTAGGTCTTTGCAAAGTTTGCTGGAGACACAGAAGAGAATCAGCTGATATTGGAAACCCTACTGCAGGCAGAGAAGTTGCAGCTTTTCCCTTCTTCCCACCAACCTCCAGTCTTCCATCAGTGCCTTTCTTGCCCAAACCCATCCATAAGTGTGTGCCTGTGGACTCAGCACGGACTCTGGAAAACACAGCCTATGGGGTTTAGTCAACCTTCCCCTGTCACTGCCTCCTTACCCTTTTTGCCAGAGCAGAGCAAGGGAAAAGCAGAGAAATAAATTTGAAGGCAAGTAGCTCCATTAACAGGCACACGAAATGGGATTTTGCTCATTTCTAGCTGTCAGAAGTTAATTTCCTCCAAAATATCTGAAGATGCATATGGGGGCCTTCAGGATATGAAGTAGGGCCAAGCTTGCTTACTTTTAACAGATTGGGATGAGGTGGGGGGCTTTTATCAGAGGGGAGATGGCAGAAACATAGTGAGAAGGAGGAGTGAGAGGGGAACTGCCTCTGAGGCTGTCTCCTATGCTTCTAAGGGGAACATGAATTGAGAGAAAGGTCTGGTCTGGAACATGGGCATCAGTTTCCCATGCCATCCCAGGGTTCATAGTTGTTTGCAAACTTTCTTCCCATGACCAGGGCTTTGATTTTTATGAATCCATAAGCTCTCAAAAGGGCATAGTTCTAAAAGATTATATTTTAAAGGCTATAATTATAGTAGGTTCCACATTAGGTATTAAACACAGGACATTCTTTACAAGAAGTTAGATAAGAGAAAGGAACTGTACACTGAGCAGAACCACATGATTTTCTGGAGGGAACTATTTATGCTTTTTAAATTTAAATGCAAACAATAGAATGTGTATCTATACTATTCCTTGCAGTAACAGATTATTACACAGCTACTTTCCATTCAGTTAGAGTCAGTGTTGATCAAGCAAAAGTGAGCACATCCCCGACCCAGGAAGGTCATAAATCAGCGGCAAGAAGATGAACACTGGGTGAGACCCAATTCAAATCCAAACAGACCCAATTCATATCTCAGCTTTTCCTCTTATTATTTGGATATCATTGGGGAAGCTGTCTAATCAAAGTATATTTCTTCATCAGTAATAATAATTAAAATTTATATTTACTAAATGCTTCCTATTTGCCAAGTACCTAAGTACTTTATATGCATTAACTAATTTAATCCCCAGAAAACTATTATTGGCTTCATCTTACAGAAACAGAGAAAGGTTAAATAATCGTACAACCTCACATAGCTAAAGAAGAGCAGAACTAAATGGTTTTTATATGTTGTATACCACAAAAGATGTCCCATCTAAGGGTCCGCCATTCCCATTATAGTCATGGTAGATTGGTATATCAAATAGGACGATTTTCCGGAAGATGGCAGCACAGTGTTTTATTCTAACAAAAGCAGTATATTATGACACTTTTGACAGATGGAGGTAAAGCATTTTTTAAGAAGTGCACCTTTTTCAAGTATGCACAAATTTGCCATATGGACAGCCAGCAAATGCATTGAGTAGAACCAGGATACAGATCTGGGCAGTCAGGCTCCAGGGAGATGCTAGAAGTATGTTAGAAGGATGTGTGACTTCAAGTTAAATTGCAAAAACAAAATAAGGTACCATACATAAAGCATAAACATTTGCCACATAATTCTCAGGGAAAAAGAAAATATCTCTGTACTAATACAGAACTATAATGCTCCTTTGTTTCTAGATATTTTACCAGAACTCACAGAATTTCATTTTTATGGCCTGAGCACTTCGTTTGTTATGGAAGAGCAGTGATTTCCTACCCTTATTTCAGATCTTGCCAGTCCACATTCACTTACTTTGATAATAAACCTGACAGTCTTCACAGACATCTGAAACAACTTTCCCCTCATTCCTCTTTGGAATAATTTTCTCCTCCTTCCTCTTTTCCTTTCCACTAGTTCTGGAGAAACTTGAGGAAAAAATTCAGAGCTGGGCTTTGTCCTTATCTTACTTAAGGTAAGGACAATATGTGTCTTTGTGTATGTGTGTATTTTAAATTTTGTGTATTTTAAATTTATTAAATTGTCTACATACATTTTCCTCTTGACCTTTTTCCAAGCATCCAATCACAGCATTTTCACCTGTACTGACCCTGACAAAATCATTACTGACACATAAGGAGCTCCTTAAGGAAGCTAGATGTCTTCTCATCAGGCAGCTGACCTTCCAGAGTAGAATCCTCAGTTCTTCTGGACAGACACCCTTCCTTTGGTTTGGTTTTGTTGCAAAACTTACTGCTCACTCTGACCACGAAAATACACACTAGTTTGCTTAATTAGTTGGAGAAACAATATGTGTTGACAAAGGAAAGTTGTGATGAGAGGAAGTTTACTACTTGCACTACATAGAAGATTCTGACAGGATGGCCTGCTAACATATTATGATAAAAATTCTTATAATAAGTAGGATGTACTGGTCAACCAATAACAGAGACATTTTTTCAGTTATTTCTCTTTTTTTCTGCCTCATGTAAAGACAGCAATTATTGTGCCTCTCTGAACTCCCAGGGGGAGACAAGGGTAGCTGATGTAGGACAATGTTGGTAAGACCCATACTTAGCTGGTGAGTGCAAGGGCTTCTCACCTTGGAGAACTACATAGACCATTTTATGTTGAACAGCTCCTCTGGGGAGAGCAGGTGAGGAGATGAATGACTTGGGAAGAATTTACAAAGAATTGGGGTAGAGGGGTGCCTGGGTGGCACAGCGGTTAAGCGTCTGCCTTCGGCTCAGGGCGTGATCCCAGCATTACGGGATCGAGCCCCACATCAGGCTCCTCCACTATGAGCCTGCTTCTTCCTCTCCCACTCCCCCTGCTTGTGTTCCCTCTCTCGCTGGCTGTCTCTATCTCTGTCAAATAAATAAATAAAATCTTTAAAAAAAAAAAAAAGAATTGGGATAGAAAAAAAGTACTCAACAGTTTAAACACTACATTTTAAACAAAAGACCCATATGGTAACAGTAGAAGGTTGTAAACCCCTGATACTGACTGGTTTCTGAGACCCTTCAAATCCTAAATAAAGGTTATAATCTACATTATCAGTCCTTGGGTGGCTCAGTCGTTAAGTGTCTGTCTTTGGCTCAGGTCATGTTCCCAGGGTCCTGGGATCGAGACCCATGTCAGGCTCCCTGCTCAGCAGGAAGCCTGCTTCTCCCTCTCCCACTCCCCGTGCTTGTGTTCTCTCTCTCGCTGTCTCTCTCTCTCTGTCAAATAAATAAATAAAATCTTTTTTAAAAAATAAAAAAATAAATATCAGTCTCCTACTCTTTTCTCTGTATCCTGCATATTTTTTCTCTTGTCTCCCTTACTCTGAAAGTTGTTTTAAACAAATTTTATAGAGAAAGGAATGAAACAACAACAACAACAAAGTTTGTATACATAGCAAGGTTTAGTTTACACAGCAAATACTTACCAAGCACAGACTATGGGCCAGGGACTTGGCTAAGAGCTGGGGATTCATCAAAAAACCCAGATGAACAAGATCCCAGCTCTCACTGTGTATATGCTAGTGAGAGTTACAGAAAAGGGGAAAAAAATAAAAGGGTATTAAATGGGACTCTCACCATCTTGGGGTTTAAGTGAGGTCCTAAAGCTGAGAATAGTATAATATATTCCAAATTCTAAATCGAAGTGTTAGATCTTTGAGGTTTGCCTATACAAGAAGATTGGATAAAATTGGTTCTGCCATCTATTGCCAACACTCACCTCCTGGCTATAAAGAGCAGAAAACAGAGGGGCCTGGAAGTAAAGAGTGATGGAAAGGGTGTTGTCAGCAAGCAGCTCACAGTATAAAGGAGAAGATTATTTCATTCTCAGAAAGTTTAATCCTCAGAAAGCAGAAGTTTAGGAGACATAGTGTCTGACATCTTACTACTCATGGCTGAAAGCCTCCAGGAAACCTGAGTAACCTTTGGTAGCAGGTTTCATTGGAAAGTATTTGCTATGATCTAAATGTGCCTACCCCCTCAAAATTCATATGTTGAAACCTAATCCACAATGTGATGGTGTTTGGAGGTGAAGTCCTTAGGAGGTGATTAGGTCATGTGGGTGGAGCCCTCATGAGTGGGATTAATGCCCTGTAAAATAGTTCCCAGAGAGCTCCCTTGCCCCTTCTGTCATGTGAGGATACACTGAATAGGTGGCCATCAATGAGGAAGACGGCTCTCACTAGACACCAAATTGGCCAGCACCATGTTCTTGGACTTCCCAGCTTTCAAATCTATAAAAAATAAATGTTTGGTGTTTGTAAGCCACTCAATTTATATTTTTGTTATAGCATCCTGAATGGACTGAGACCACCCTGTATACTGTTGCTTTGATAGTACAAAGCTGAATTATTGTCCCTGCTCCAGATACATTCTATGTGAAAGGGATCTGTATATCATGTTATCTCAAAAGGGGATTGCTCAAAGGAGTGAGGTGATCCCAACATGTTTGTTTGGGGGAGTAGTCTGTAAGAAGCCAAGAGTTGAAGGAGGTGCAATCAACCAGTATCTAAAGTATTAACTGTGTCAGAAAACTGAAGATTGCAAGTTTCCAACTTGAAAAAGAATCAGCAGTTAGGCCTACAGCACATAGAAGGCCTGATGCCAGGTTACAATGACTCAAGTGAATTAACTCCTTTTATATCTCACCTAGTTCTGCCTTTGTTCCAATTCTGAAGGTTCCGGGAGCCTACACGTTGGGTGGAAAGAAGAAGGGAATGCAAGCTAAGGGGAATAGTAAAGAAGCTGATCCTGCTCTCTTTTCCAATTCAGTCTTTCTAGCCTGAGGCAGGCCCAAGCTGAGAGAGCTAAAAGGCTTCAAAGAGTGTAGATCAAAAAAACTAAAGTGTAGATATTTCACTGGATTGCAATTTTAATATCTGAGAGGAAATAGAAGCTATAGGATTATCCACTGTGGAGGATAATGAGTCAAGGGATCAAGGTTAATAGAAAGTTGTTTTCTGCTTTCACATACCCAAATCCTGCTCATTCGATAGTCAGGGTTTTAGAGAACAAATAACCTTGCAGATTGTGATCAGTGCTGTCAATGAATTAAGCAGGTCAGGAGAGGCCTCTCTCAGAGAAATGTCCTTGAATCTGAGGCCTGAGTGGTGAGAAGGAGCCAACCAGAGAGATCTGAAAGAGCATTCTCACCTGAGAAAACAATAAGAATGAAGGTCATGAGACAGAAGATTTTAATAACCCAGGCGTGGACCAAAGGACGGCATCAGAAACAGAGAAAAGAGGCCTTTGGTAAAGGTTGGCATTGGAAACAGAAGCCTAATTCTGAAGTGCCTTTTAGATCTTGGTCTTGAGTTTGAAATTAATTTTAAAGGCAATAAGAAGTTATTAAAGGATTTGAAGGTGATAAGATTTGTATTAAAAACAACAACAACAACAAGAAGGAAAGAAAACAACTCTGGCTTCTGTGAGGACAATGTATGCTGATGAGTTAAGGTTGACATAGGAACACTTGTTGGAAGCATTTTACCAGTGTAGGCAAGATATGATGGCACCCTGGCCGAGGTATAAGCAAAGCTGGCTGCGATGTGGGTGGATTTCAGAAACAAGTTGTAGGTAGAACTTAGGCCACACATTGAGAGGGTCAATTAAGAGTCTTTAGTGGATGCCATTGGTGCCCTGCTATTACCTGCTTTTGTTGGTAGATACACCCATTTCCCACCTGCCATGAGTGTTAGCTGCTAATTGCTTACAGCTACTACCTTCTCTGGAGAATTTTCACAAGTTAAATAGTAACTACAGTACTCAGAAATTTATGTTCTCCAATATCCCATCTATGTGGGTCCAGAAACCTGACATGTGGTTGTAAAAGGCCAGCATCCTTGCCTCAAGGTGAAAACAACTTAGTGTACAATTTGCACTCCAGTTTCCCATTGGGACCATGCTGGAGCTAGTCTCACTGAGCTCTTTCTCCCAGTCCTCTCCTGTTTTTCTCCCCCCTTTCCCTGAGGGCACTCACTAAATAAGTCACTTGAATACCACTAAAACAATATCAATACAATAAATGACTTAGAGAATCCCTGTCTGAGGCTTTGCTTGTAGGGAACCCAAACTGAGAGGGTATTTAATTTTGAACATGTTACTTTTGACATGAATTTGAGGCATCCAAGTGGTAATGTTAAGCGGGTAGGTTGATACATGACTGAACCTTGGAGAGATAGAGTATTTGGACATATGAATGGTATTAACAGCCAGAGAAATGGATGAAGTCTCCAAACAGGTGTATTTTAAGAGAGTCTAGGACTGAGCCCTGAGACTGACAACATTTAGAGGTAGAAGATGTAGATCCTGCAAAAGAGGAAGTATGATATCTTGGAATCTGAAGAAACTTTACCTTTATGCCTAGATTTTGGGGTTATAATAGGGTTCCACTATATAATATCATGGAAAGTATTAGATGCCCTAGTGACCATTGACTGTTTCCTTTACTATACAACATGGAGAAAATTCAAGAAATGAGATTTTCTGTTACAGATCTTTTAATCATTGATACCTGCAAACTGATGCTTTTAGAGTCTTCATAATGCTAGGTAAGGTTATTTCATGCTAACTGCACAATTAACTCATGTCATCAATGAAGCTTTTTTCATTTGAATTAAGTCCCTAGTCCCTATAAAATTAGAATTTTCCTCATTTGCTGAAGTCTTCCAATTACTTTCTAAGTTGAATTAGTACTGCACTAAACTTTTATTTCCAGAGAAATGAGTTCAAGTAGAGGTCATCCATGCAAATGAGTTGAGTGATCTCAAACTAGCATTTAAGTGTGTCAGAAAGTTCTATCTATATTGGTTTATTTTTAAAGGCAAATGAAATATAAGAATATGGATTTTGTATATTTATTTAAAGAGAGATTTCTGAAAATGACAGTATTTTCATCTAAATCTTCAGCACCCATCAAGTAACTTAGCAAAGTTTATGGAGGCCAGAGAATCACAAGGTGAAGAGACAACAAGCCAAAAAGGTAGGTCTAGTAACAACGATGCTCTGAGTTAAAGATGCCATGGACAGTTAATCTATAAATTATTAAAGTTTAAAGTAAGTTATAAGATAATGAATTCTTATTATGAAAAAGCTCAAAGTTTTCAATTCTCATTTAATCTTTCCTGCAATGCTTCCAGTTAAGTAGTATTTTTTTCAACTTAATGATGGTCCTAATAATAATAATAATAATAATAATAATAATAATCTAAGCAACTTGTTTAAGAAAGCAAAGTTAGTAAATGGTAGATTAGGATTCTAATCTATGTCCCTCTGATTCCAAGGTTCATACATTTTCTCCCATACCAAGATCGACCATGAAGACCCAGCTTATTATCCTTAGATGTTCCAAGTCTCTTCAGTGTTGCAATAGAAATGAACTCCAGAAGATAAGATTCAGGGGAGAAATGAATTCTATATGCCTAGTCTTTGACTCTCTCCCCATGGGAACGCCTCCCAGTGGGTCATCACTCGTTGATCCTTGTACTTCTTTTCGTCCTTGTAATGTAAAGATTGCACTCCTCTTTGTCTTTAAGCACGGTTTATTCAGAAGTAATATTTTCCCAAGGAATTTACAAAATGTGTTGGGGATGTAGGTAGGGAATGATACCAAGTGAAGTCATAAAGTATATAACTTTTCTGTCTATTTGTATCCCACTTTTGCATAAGTGTTGAAGGAGCTTTGGACAAAAAGGAATAGAATTCTGAGCTCCAGAGCTTTATACCCAGGGATATGACAGATTGTCTGAAAAACAGGAATTATGTTGAAGAAGAGATTGCAGAAAAGGAAAACAGGACTCTGAGAGTAGGGAGGCTGGACATATGCATGAGCTTTCCCACCAAGGCTGAAATTGTTGGAGGCCATTAGTGAATCTGGAAAAAAGTGTGTTAGTTGATACCAGAACATTATTACCAACATCTGGTCTGGTAAGCACTGAATTGCTGCAACACTTAGGAGCTTGGGTTATCTAACGGAGGACCCAGCTATGGATAACACACATGCTACCTCATTCTTCTGCCTTATTCAAATACAACAATGTTTTCTTCTTTTTACTACAAAGGGGGAATGATGAGGACCTAGACCTAAGATGCTGGGCAAACAGGTGGCATTCTCCAATACTATAACACTCACAAATGTTAGACGCAGTAGTGGGTTTCTCAAGGAACTAAAGTGGATGCCAATATTTATGAAGTCCAGCTGCTGGTTGCCTTGGAATATCCCTCTTAAAATTAGTCTCAAGGGGGTTCTGATTTTCAGGTTAACTAGCAAGTCTTTAAAATGTGTAAGACTTAATTCACTGTGTTACTCAACTCACTACCATGTCCTACTCCTACTTGAGGATTTATGGAAATATTTGGGCCAGGGGGTTCTAGGAAGACTGTGCTCACTGCAGATAAGCAGGGCAAAAGTTCAGAGCTAGTCAGACTTGGATATTAATATTAAAATAATCACATCTGTACTCAGAAAATGGAATATTTTACATAGGTGTTACAATCAATGTCCAGTAAAACTCTTTTCACCCAAGCTTATTACAAACTAAGACAATCTTACCTAAATTCATTCTCTCTTATTTTCCTGCCTAACTTTTCATTATTATTTCAGTGAATCCATTAACTTTTATGCATCCATTCAGGTCCTAGTTTACTTAAAGTTTTTAATTTATCATTCCATGCTACTAAAGGAATTTATCTTCTAAAGCTGGTTCACTGTAATTTCAAAATATATTTTAGTAGTGGACTGAATGGTGGTCCCCACAAAGATATAACCATGCCTTAATCACTAGAACCTGTGATTATGACGTTACTTGGAAAAAGGGTCTTGGCAGATGTAAGTCAGTTAAGGATCTCAAGATGATATCATTGGATTATTTAGGTATACCTTAAGTCCAATGGCAAATGTCCTTTTAACACCTTACAGTGGGAGGAAACAAAGAGAAGAAGGCCATATGTATACAGAGGTTGGGGTTATGCAGTCACTAGCCAAGGAACACATGGAGCCAGTAGAAAATGGAAAAGGCAAGGAAAGATTATTTTCTAGAGTCTTCAGAGAAAGCCAAGTGCTGTCAACATCTTCATTTTTGACTCTGGCCTCCAGAACTGTGAGACAATAAATTCTTACTATTGAAAGCCACTAAATTCATTGAAATTTGTCACAGTGGCCACAGGAAACAAATGCAATTAGTAGCAACATTGAAACTATACAATAACTATAACACAAATATTGTAAAAAGTGGGATACATACTAGAAAAGTATGGTTACTGAATAAGAGGTGAGGTTGTTGAACACCTACTAACATTTTGGGAGCAATTTGTGCTGAGACTATCCCCAATTTCTCTGTAATTTCAAGCCTATAGAACCATACAAAATGGGTGAGACCATCCTGATTTTATAGCTGATGAAACTGAGGTTCAAAAAGGTTAAGATTTTTTCCTGAAGACCACTGCAAGGAAGTAAGAGAGTGGGGCTTCGTGTCCAAGTCTATCTAACTTCAAAACCTTTGCTCTTTCTAATATACCATTCAGACTGTCCCCCATGGCGCTCATTGATTTTAGACCATCTCAAAATTACAGTAAACTGGTGGTATAGCTGAAGATAGTGTAACACAAATGTTGGCTGACAGAGACTTAATGTCATTAAAAGCACTATATTTATCATCTTCCAGTTTTAAAATATTTCTTCTGCATTCTCTTCCTAGTAAAAGGCTATACATGAGCTATTGGTGAATCAGATTTATATCCTCCTTTGCTCAATGTCTTCAGCAAGGTTTTTAGAAGCTAAAAATTACTCATGAGACTCATAGTTCACTTCTAAGTAATTACCCCCCAAAATCAACAAAAATTTTATTTGTTGAATATGGACTTAGAGTATAGGTGGGTTAGATGAAGTTTGGCAAGGTCTGACCTAAATTCTTAGCAAATTTTGGGGAGGATTCCAAAAGTCTCCATGCTTCTCATGGTCAGAAGAAGATTATATCTGAATGAGCAACTATGCCCCCAAAAAACCTCTCAGAATGATAACTTTAAGAAAAGAAAATCATGTTGTAATCATCCTCTAGAAGTTATTCTTAAATTGCTAATACACTCCTAGCTCTTTCCTTGGACAAAGTGAACAAACCGCTGAGATTGTGAGCATTTGTTATTGTCATAGCAGAAGGTAAACTATTTTCATAAATATGCAAATATCTCCTACTGGGCTTCTATAATATTTCCAGCAACTGTGCTGCAGCGTATGTCTATTTCAAATCTGATGATATTAAAAAGGAGCAGAAAGTGCAGAACGTGCAACTTGGAAATATTTCTGCCCGGTAAAGTTAGCAATTAGAGCAAGGGATAGGAGAGCAGCCTGGGATAATGAGTAGTACCAAGATAACCTGCTTAATTTGATCTTCCTCCAAGTCTGAGGATGTTGTAAAGGAATGGGCTTTGTTTCTATAGGGGAATATAGTGAAACAAGGGCAATCTCTTTATGATCTCACTGCTTATGTACTCAGAGCTTTGTATTCTTTCAAAGAAAAGTAATACTTGATCTAAGACAAAAGCCCCTTATCATACTGTGTTTGTCTGTTTGCTTGTTGCAGGTGGTGGGGGGTGGGGGAGCTTCTCTCCACCATTCTGTGAGCTTAGGGAAGTCAGGGACCCTTGATAACAGCCCCTTGGAATGTGCACATACCCTACCATGCTGTCAAAACAAAGGAGGCTATCCTTAAGCATGGGTTAAATGAATGAGTGAATGAAAGAGAGGGAAAGATAGATATAATGATAAAAGCAAAGGTTTTGCAATCAAACAAGACTAGGATTAAGTCCTTGCTCTACCAGCTACTTGATGTGAAAAAAGTTCATAATGTTTCTGAGCCTCAATTTTCTCATCTGAAACTACCAGGCACTGGGTCTGGCTTATATTAGGCATTCAATTCATGGCAGCTGTTATTAAGTTCTCAAGATAGTAAGCTCCATAGCTGACCCTGGGAGAATAGGTCTAGTAAGGGATTTATTTTTTTTTACAGAAAAGATATTTTTGATCCCCCGTGGTATGACAGATGCTGTGCCTGGCTCTTGAGATACACAGATGAAACAGTATGGTTTCTACTTTCACCACAAAGTGGAGAGATATATACTTAAAATGATAATAATAGTAAGTATAAAATGTATTATCTATTATTATAAAAATGTTATTATTAGCATTAAAATATGATGAACATTTTAACAGCTATGCACAAGAATCAGTGGGAACATATTAAAAAGAATGTCAGAGAAGACAAGACAGGGAGACAGGGATAGTTTTATAGGGAGGTAAACTTGTTAGTGATACCTGAAATTACATAATAATAATAATAGGAATTTTTGGAAATGGGCTGAGTTGAAGGTCACAGAGTATTTCAGGGATAATAACTAGCTATTGCCAAGACACGGAAGCAATTACCAGTGTTCCTAAAAGGGCTGTAAAAATCTCCTTGACCCCAAATCTTTCCCCAACAATTAGTTCCTCCTTTTGAACACTGCCCTGTCCTCTCCCTGGGAAGGTAGAACACCAAGTGTATGAGGCTGCAGTGTGCATGTATGGTTTAGACACAGTTTTCTGTAGAAAAGATAATTCCCCCCAAGCAAGGCTAGGTGAGCATAAGGCAGGGCAAACTAGGTTCCATGACACATTCCAATTTTTCATAAATTTGTCATTCAGAACTTTTAACATTCAGAGCAATACATGTCTAAGGGAAATATTCATAGCTTCCTATGCCATTTCCAGGCACGAAAGTTTCAGGTCTGGAGCTCTTTTTAAAAGAGCTGCTTTTTCTCTTCCTACATCCACATGCATATTTGAAGGAGAGCTCCACCAGGAACTGGGACCTCCCACGGCAGATCTCTGTTACTTTGCACTCCCTAATCCCAACTTTCTCTTCTGATTCTGTAAATATTCAAAAGTCTCTTTTTATGTAGAGATTTGTGAATAGCTCATCCTAAAACAGAGCTTCAGGGATTACAGAAAATTTGAGCAGAAATATTAGTGGGAAAGTATCTTAACATGATGCAAATTGGGGTGGTTGCTCATTAACATAGCATGTGACCAGTCCTTATCCAAATTGTATCTCATGGGGTCCTAGAGCGTCCCTGGAAACGTTCTCAGGTGCTGCCATATGTCTTCAGGAACAAGTGTATCTCTAGGCTCCTCATCTCCCTTTCAAGCAAAATGGCTTACACTTACCTGCATTTATATTGAACTTCTAGGCAATATTCTGTTTAAGGAAAGTGTTTCTGCACTTCAAAAATTTGAAAAACATTGATCTAGTGGTCCTCAAACTTGAGCAGGTATCTGAGTCATCTGAAGGACTTTTAAAAACACAGATTGCTCTGTCCTACCCTCATTTTCTGATTCAGCAGATATGGAATGGGGCTGCAGAATCTGCATTTTTAACAAGATGATGCTGATACTACTGATCTGGTAATCACACTTTAAGAAAGAATGGTCTAGGGAGACAAAACTGGCTTGGGGGGAAGCGGCCCTAGATTCCAGGCTTAGATATATTACTAACTAGGAGTAAAAATTTTGAGAAAATCATTCTTCCTCTCTGAGCTTTAGGTTCTACAACTATAAAACTGGTAGGGATGGGGAGGGTATACTTTTTCAGATGCTAGGTAGAAAAACAACCCAGACTGGTTCACTAACAAAATGGAATTGGTTGGTTTGTGAGCCTGGAAAGTCCATGTATAGGTGTTTGACTTTATACATTGCTGGACACAGGTTCTCAAACAATGTCATCAGGATTCTGTGTCTCTCCGTGTCTGGGTCTGTCTTCATCTTCAGGCAGGCTCTCCTCATGATGGCAAGAGAACTACTAGCAATGCCGGACATATATTCTACAGACTTAGCAACCTTAGATAGTATCTCTTTCTCGATAGTTTGCCAAAAGTATAAAGGCTGATGCTCATTTCTGGGAATGAGCTGATTTGGGGCTCTGTTGACCAGACCAAGGATGTGTACAACTTCATGGAACTAAAGGGTAGGGTAGACGCAGCTCAGGCCACAGGGATGGAAAGTAAAGGAGAGCTAATTCCACGAAGTTACACCAAGGTGTTGCACTCAGAAGAGCCAGGAATGGTGAGACGAAGTCAAAAGACAACTCAGGAGTGAGTAAATCAGATCAATGTTTCTCAGCATCTTTTTTTAACCAGCAGTCAAGAACATTTTATAAAACTTTCTTTAAAGGGGTTTACTTTGAAAGTCATCACAAGGTTATTTTTTCCCATTTTGTAATATAAAATTATGTTGACTATTTTATGTACTTTTTAAATATCACTCCCTCCTCCAGGGCTGTAATTCCCTAGATGGGATCAGGACAGGAGATGTCAATGAGTAAGCAGAGGTTCTGGAGTTAGCCAGACCTGAGTTTGAATACCAGCAACACCACAGACTATTTCCCTTGACCTTCCCATCTCTGTGGATATCAGTACCTATCTTCTAGGGTGATGGTAGGCATTCAATGAGGTGATGTCTGGAAAGCATCTGCCCTACTCAAAAGACTCAATAGATTACAACTATTTTTATTATTATTGCCAAACTTGATGGGGTCTTTTTGTTCAAAATGGTCTAGATACCAGCTAGAAGCTTTAGTCTATTGTCAATCAGACCCAGATAGCCAATTAAAGTCATCAATTTGCTAGATTCAGGTTTGTTTGTTTTTTCCCCCCAACTCTCAGCAAGTCCTGACGTCTTTTTAATAAGGATTCTGGAGCATTTCTGGGAGTTTGTAAAATAAGATAGAGAGTAGCCTGGATGAGATGAACAACAACAACAACAACAAAAAAATGGAAAACAAAGAGAACCTGGAATCAGTGGGAAACTTCATTTTCTTTAATTAGCATATTTAAGTGAAGTTTAGAAGCTGCTCCTTCCCTGAAACATTGCATTTTATTAAAAGCTGTTTAGAGCTCATAACCATTCTGCTGATTTTCTCAAAACACGTTTTCCTTATAGGCCGGTGCTAAACTGTGCATATGAAATGAGCTCAGCTTAATGTTGTGTTAAAAGAATTTGGTCTCCAGAGCTGTCTCTCTTCTTAATAATATGTAATCATACTCCATCTATTTAGTTTTCATTTAACTTGCCCCACGCAGGCAATGAATCCAGTTTAATTAAATGTGCCTTTAAATAGTTGAACAGCACTCATTTGCACCTAGCAAGCCTCCCTTTCATCCTATTAAGACCCCCCTCAAGATATAAAACCCAATAAAGAAGTCATGTAAGACGTGTGTCTGATAATGCAAAGGAAGTCTGATATTTCCTCTGTACTTTAGTGAAACCTGCAGTAGCTTTTGGGCAGTGTCACAGCTGAATGGAGCCAGTGTGGAGCCTCTTGGGTTGTAGAGTGGTTATTTGGATCACTCCTCAAATAGCACATTTGGAAATGAGCTAGTGATCCTCTGGGGTGGAGTCAGCCATGCTCAAAGTGAGGCCTACTGAGATACCAGACAGCTGCCTATTGCGGCTCTCAGAGAGCCTCTGAGGAAGGCCTGGCCCATGCCTTTGGGCATATTCCCCAAGGACACTGGGTGGGTGAGGCTGCAATTTCTCCCATTATAAAATTTGGAAAAGGGCAGGGAAGTTGGTCCTAAAAATTGAGAGAGGAGAGTTAGGTGGTATTTTCCAGTCAAGGAAGGATAGTATTAAAGAATTGTTAAATAAGCATCCTAATCAGAGTCCCTCAGTTAAAGAATGGATTCCTATTCAACATAGTGCTTCATTATTCATGCATTTAACACATTATTTATTCAGTGACTGCCAATTGCTAGCCCCTTACTGACCAGGGACACACAAAAAAACAAAGCAAAATCCCTATTCTCTTTAAATTTACATTCTAGTTGAGGGAGACAGAAAATAAACAAAAATGAGGAAATAGCAACAAATAAATACATGGTGTTGGGTGGTGAGAAGAAAGAAAATTGATTATTTTAAAGAGCACTGAGATTAAAGGGGTGGGGCGTTGCAGGGTAGCGTGGACATAGTGTCAGAGAAGACCTATCTTATTAGACACTTTTGTAGGATCAGATTTGACACACTTTTGTGAGCTAAGTCCAGTGCTGGGGGCTTTCACGTCTAGTATAGAGATCTGGCTATCACTCTTCCTCAACAGAACACAAAGAGGGAGGCCTTCCCCAGCTATTTTCCTCAGCATTTCTAAGTGTCATATTGTTCTCAGTGAGTTCTAGTGTACATAAGCCGTGCCTGCCTAGTGACAAGATAAGCTCCTTAACAGTGGGGACTCAGTCTTTTAGTTATTTATTTCCCACCCGGCAGACATGCCTTTGTAATACAGGGTGACACAAACTTCCAAAATGCACCATGATGTTTTCGAAGTTACATTTTAATACTTTCTGCTTCTCAAAAAAATTGGCATGTATGTAATCCCAACAACCTTGTATGGTAGAGAATCTCGGCAATGGCTAGGTATGTGTGGCCTTGGACAATTCATTCATTCATTCAAAAAATATGATTTCAGTGACAGATTAATTTCCATGGAATTCAGCAACCTCATCTAAAATTTAGTGACACTGATGCTCATTTTTGCATGAAAATTAGAAAATGGCATGAAAACATAGGTTAAATAACTACCACAATGCAAATAATAGATGCCTGAATAAAAGCCATTTATATGTGTTGGCATATGATCAGTGAGGGAGAGATATGAGTTATCATGCAAAGGAACAGTTACAGGCCAGATCACGATGGACACTATAACCTAATTGTGATGAGAGGTTGCTTCAAGTGTTTTAAGCAAGAAAGTCACATGATCATACTGGACCTGTGTAGAGAACAGACAGAAGGCGGGGGGATGGGGTAATTGGGTGATGGATATTAAGGAGGGTATGTGTGATAATGAACACTGGGTTATAGGCAACTAATAAATCATTTAACACTACATCAAAAACGATGTATTATATGCTGGCTAAATGAACATAATAATATATATAGTTTATATAGTTCCACTACCAATCTAAAAAAATGAAATGATATCTTTGTGATATATTACATTTTGTTTCTTGACCGTTTAATCTATTATATCTTGCCATTAACAACCTGTATTAATTACTGTAGCTTCATATTATGTTTGTAAATCTACCTTATTAGTCTCTTTCCAAAATTTCTTGGTTAAACATAAGCATTCATTTTTGCAGATAAATCTTAGGAGGAATTTTTCAAGCTCCAAAGTAAAATTCCATTGATATTCTATTAAGCTTTTTTTATTAAAATTGTATTAAATCAACAAAATAAAATTGCCAGATTTACAATAAAAAAAAGGAGACAAGTAGAAGTAGAAAGACCATGTAGATGACTGTTGCAATGTTCTCGGTGGAAACAATGGTGGTGTAGGTACAACAAAGGAGGTGAAGAGAAGGCAACAGACACACAAGGCATGGTGTGATGGCTGAATGGACAGGACTTGGTCATGGATTAAATGTAGGAAATGAGGGAAAGGGAAAGGACTCCCAGTTTTGTGAGTTAAGTAATGACATCATTTTCTGAGTAATAGTCAAGGTTAAGTAAGTTTGGCATTTAGTTTTTCTCAACATAGATCGTGTTGAGACTTTTAGTGGAAACACTAAAGACCTGAAGATCAGAAGAAAGTGCTGGGCAAGAGAATAAGTTTGGGACCATTAGCAATAGGTGATATTTATAAAGCCATGGGAGAAAGTGAGGTCACCTGGAAAGAAGGTAAAGCATGAGAAGAGAGTTCCCTGAAGAGCTCCATAACTTAAGGGCTATGCAAAAGGAAGAATTAATGAGAGTGCAGACCAGGGATGCAGAAAGGGAAGGGTATCACAGAAACCATGAAGAGTGATTTGAGAGGAAGGTGGTTACCTATTCTGTGAAAACCTGCTGTGGGGCAAAAATTAGATGAGGATTTGGCAAAAAAAAAAAAAAAGTCTTTGAAGACCTTAATAAGAGCAAATTTAGAAGGAAAGGAGGCAAACCTGTTTGGAATGAATATGAGAATAAAGGGGATATAATAAGATGGAGACATTCTTTAAGAGATAGTTATTGAGCCCTACTACATGCCAGGTGCTGCTGGGGCTAAAGTAGTAAATTGAAAGTCAAAATCAAAAACAAAAACAAATGTGCCTTAAGGCACTTCTGTTAAGGAGGAGAAACAGACAATAAGCATATAAATAATTAAATATGCAATATGTCTGGTGGAAAAAATAAAGCATTAAAGGAAATAGGAACTACTGAGTAGGGTGGTTGCTGTTTTATTTAGGGAAGTCCTCTCTTATAAGGTAATGTTAGAGCACAGACTTATAGGAAATAAGAGAGAGTGTGTGCATCATGAAGATACCTATGGGAGCACATTCCAGGCCGAAGCAGCACATGCAAAAGATCTGAGGCAGCTGCACAGAGTGCTTTGGAGAAAAAACAATGAAGCCAGTTTAGCTGAAGTAAAGCACATAAAGTGAAAGGGATAGAAGTGAGGTCAGAGTAGTGAGGGGAATAGGATGGGGCAGGTCATGTCAGGTTTTGAAAATCTTTTTCAAGACCTAAGTCTTTTCTCTGAGATGGGAAGCCATTGGAGGGTTCTCAGTAGAGGCTGCTGCAGGCCGACAGGGTAGAGGAAGCAGGAAGAGCAATTGTTCCAATCAGGTAATGGATGATAGCAGTTTGCACCAGGTAGTTTTGGTTTATATGGTGAAAAAAGGTCACATTCTGGAAGTATTTTGAAGCTACAGTTGATGTAATTTGCTGTTAAATTGGATGCTAAGTATAAGTGAAACAGAGAAGTTAAGGATGCCGAGATAGATGATTCTGGAAGTCAACTGTGAAAAGGAGTTGAAAATAGGGAGTATTTGCTGGATAGAGATGGGGATCAAGGTGGTGGGTTCAAGAACATGTTTGGATGCTAATTAAAAGAATCCACTAAGGGAGAATAATTCAAACATAAAAGGAAGAAATATAATTGATATAGAGGGGACCGTGGGAAAGTGAGATGGGAACTAGAGACCTGGGAGGCTGAATATTGGTAAAGGATACTTCTTTTAAAGCAGGAGAGATGATGAAGAGGATGGGTGTTTATGTTGAAAACTTGATAGATTTGGTAGCAGGAATGTAGAGTTCACATTTCATGATTTCTCTTTTATCTTTGTGATACAAGGCAAGGTTTTCAAAGGTTAGTGAAATTGAGTACAGGGGAAGTTTAAGTGTTATGAAGAGAGTGGAGAATATATGAATGATATTTTAAAGCAAATACAAAAATTTTCTTAGTAGCACAGCCAAGTTAGAAAGTTAAGCATTTCTGAAAGCTCAGCTGAAATCTGAGATCATAAATTTATAATCACACTATTCTGTCTGGCTTTGTGATTTTTCTGCAGCAATACTCATCTGTTTGAATGCAAGCATGGAAAAGACAGATATTAAGATTTACCCAGGAGTGTAGTTTTGCCAGATAGGTTGGATATGAAGAAGGAGGTGCAAGTGTGTTTTTGCAGGAGAATGATTGTTATAATGTGCCATGGA
Source organism: Ursus maritimus (assembly GCF_017311325.1). Taxonomy (NCBI): domain Eukaryota; kingdom Metazoa; phylum Chordata; class Mammalia; order Carnivora; family Ursidae; genus Ursus; species Ursus maritimus. Next base: position 88,358,922 of record NW_024423343.1, on the reverse strand, counting down.
ACATATACTGGATAAGGAGAGACCTGAAGACAGGGAGGTGTGATAGATCAAATTTGGACGTGACAATGGATTGCTGTATCAGTGAAGTCAATGATGTACTGTGGTGGACACATGTCTGAGTATGTCAACTGGAAAGAAGTAAAAAGTTCTGGTAGAAGAAAGCAAACTATACTTTTGTGACTTCTGAGTAGATTATCTATTAGAGATGATACAGATATGAAAGGGATTGTGGAAATTGGTGGTTGAAGTGCAATGGGAGTAAAGGTCATTTGAAATGAAGAGATAACTCAAGGAAGTAAGAGATCAATGAACTGTAGAAACCAAATATTGTCTGGGAAGTTTTCTGAAGTAGGGTCAAAGTTGAGGTAGAATATGAACAAGCATGTAAAATAATTATGGAGGGGTGCCTGGGTGGCTCAGTCAGGTTAAGCGTCTGCCTTCAGCTCAGGTCATGATCCCAGGATATCCCTGAGTCAGGCTCCCTGCTTAATGGGGAGTCTGCTTCTATCTCTCCCTCTGCCCCTCCCCCCATTTGGGCTCTCTCTCATGCTTTCTATCTCTCTCTCTCAAATAAATAAAAGTCTTAAAAAATAAAATAAAAAATTTACTGAATGAGGGATTATGTCTCAACATTGGTAAAGGATCAGTAGGATTCTGTCCTCCTCAAAGAAAAATGGAATGGTCTGGAATTACCCCCAAGGAGAAAGGGAGATAATAATTCTACCTCCTATTCCTATTAGGAGAGAAAGCTTCCCTCCTCTTCAGTAGGCTACAAGACATGAAGTTCATACAAAAACAAATAGATGGAGGGACCTTTGCAAGACATGCTGAAGGTGAGAGGATTTTGCCTATTAGGGTCATATGTTCCAGAGGAATGGGGGAAGGGTTTGGGAAAAGGGAGGGTAGACGGTTAGCCTCGGTGTTGGGGAGTGGGGTGGGTGTGAAAGATCAGAATGTGATCAGTGGCTTGTGATGCCTATATTGTAACATTGAGGTATGATGTGATGGTAGGAGTCTCCTACTGATGGAGGATAATGACCATTAGGACTACTAGTATTTGTCCGTGGCCTGGGGGTAAGGCCCAGTGTGTTATAAGGGGTCATCTTCTCCTTTACTTCCCAGCCTGCAGTGAGTATAATCATGGCTTGCAGCAATGGGAGAGCTCAAAATAAATGGTTCTTCTCTGGGGTAGGGAAGCAGTTGACTCTTGGTCACAGGGATGGAACAATAGTCCAGCTGGGCTGGTGTAAGTGGAAGATGAGCCCCTCGGATGAAAACTTTCACTAAATTGCTCTAACTTCAAGAAACTGTCAGAATAGCACAGAGGCCAGTACAAGTTGTAATATGGCAAAATGATCTTCTCTTTGAAAAGACTTTGAGCAAGAGAGGACGCAGCCTGGATGCACTCAATGGTTATGAATATTCTGGTGACCTGAGTGTGTACAAAGTCATTTATCCTTCTCTGCAGTCTTCTGCCACTGCCAAATTCCTGTTCCTTTTTAGTCAAGAACATTTTCTTATGGAAAACTCATGTGGAACAGAACATAGATCCATAGGAAAATCTCCTGAAAAATAGTTCGTTTTGTACTTCTCAGATCAAAGATCATAAGGGAAGAAGGATGAAATTTTGTTAATCACTGGGAGAGGCAGACTAATGTATGCATTCTACCAAGAGTTGCCCATTCCAGTAATTGCAAGGGAGAAAGCACCTCCCCTCACTCTTTCCACTATAGACAGTGAAGTGCCAGCAATACAACAGCCCTAAGCAGAACAGGAAACATTTATCATAAGAGCTACACATTCTTTACTTCAGTTGCCAACTCCTTATAGGCTCATACTGGAATTCTATTGAATGTGTAACATTTTGATTTAGACCTAGCAGTGGGGAAAGATGAAGAAAGTGAAAGTGAACTTTTATTCACAGACTTTAATATCATCTAAGATCTGATTTGGAATGACTGATGTGGCAATCAGGGGAGAGTAAGAACCTTGCAGGAGGATCTTTGAACTGTTCTTGGAGTTAAAGGGTAAATTGGAAAAGAGAATAGTTTTTGGACATATCTGCAGGATTGGTGTGGAGACCATGTATACTTTCTCGGAATCAGGTTCTAGAAATTGAGTTCTACAGAAATTGAGTTCCAAATTAAACTTACTATCTGTACTGCACAGTTTTCTTTTTTCCCTTTTTCTTTTATTTTTTATAATAATTTATTATATTATGTAAGTCACCATACAGTACATCCCTAGTTTTTGATGTAAAGTTCCATGATTCATTCTTGCGTATAACACCCAGTGCAGCAAGCAATACGTGCCCTCCTTGATACCCATCACCGGACTATCCCATTCCCCTACCCCCCTCCCCTCTGAAGCCCTCAGTTTGTTTCCCAGAGTCCATAGTCTCTCATGGTTCATTCCCCCTTCTGTTTAGCCCCCCTTTCTTCTTCCCTTTCTTCTACCGATCTTCCTACTTGTTATGTTCCATAAATGAGTGAAAACATATAATTGTCTTTCTCTGCTTGACTTATTTCGCTTAGCATTATCTCCTCCAGTCTCGTCCATGTTGCTGCAAATGTTGTGAAATCATTCTTTTTGATGGCTGTGTGATAGATCATATCAACAAGAAAAGAGTCAAGAACCATATGATCCTCTCAATTGATGCAGAAAAAGCATTTGACAAAATACAGCATCCTTTCCTGATTAAAACTCTTCAGAGTGTAGGATAGAGGGTACATTCCTCAATTTCATAAAAACCATCTATGAAAAGCCTACAGTGAATATCATTCTCAATGGGGAAAAACTGAAAGCCTTTCCCTTAAGATCAGGGACACGACAAGGATGCCCACTCTCGCTATTATTATTCAACATAGTACTAGAAGTCCTTGCAACAGCAATCAGACAACAAAAAGGGATAAAAGGTATTCAAATCAGCAAAGAAGAAGTCAAACTGTCTCTCTTCGCAGATGACATGATACTCTATATGGAAAACCCAAAAGACTCCACCCCCAAACTAATAGAAGTTATAGAGCAATTCAGTAATGTGGCGGGATACAAAATCAATGCTCAGAAATCAGTTGCATTTCTATACACGAACGATGAGACTGAGGAAAGAGAAATTAGGGAATCTATTCCATTTACAATAGCACCAAAAATCATACGTTATCTCGGAATTAACTTAACCAGAGACGTAAAGGTTCTATATTCTAGAAACTACAAATCACTCTTGAAAGACATTGAAGAAGACACAAAAAGATGGAAAAATATTCCATGCTCATGGATCGGAAGAATAAACACAGTTAAAATGTCTATGCTACCCAGAGCAATCTACACTTTCAATGCTATCCTGATCAAAATACCAATGACATTTTTCAAAGAACTGGAACAAACAGCCCTTAAATTTGTGTGGAACCAGAAAAGGCCCCGAATGACCAAGTAATTGTTGAAAAGGAAAAACAAAGCTGGGGGCATCACATTGCACACAGTTTTCTAAACTGAGTCCCAGAGAAAGAAGGAATGATCAGGAAATAGAGACAATTAATTGAATTAGAGTGCAATTTTGACCCAAGGACCTTAAGCAGAACAAAAGTTACTCAAATATTCCTTACTCTCAAAGAAATGAAACAGGAGATGAAACAGGAGAAGACAGGTGATTATTGGCCTATTATCACGTCATCAATGTCTCATTAAGATGTATTTTAGTAGACCATAAACTTACTGCAAAATACTATTATATGAAAGGTATTTTTAAGTCAAAATAAATCAATAAAAGGTCAAATACCACTGATGAAATAATGGAGTAGATTAATAAGAATGTAATTTACAGATCACATTTTTGGACTGAGTATTTTCTTAGATATTTTTCACTTATACTCATAATTCTGGAGTCTTTCAGTGTTTAAATTCTGACTTCAACACTTACTGTGTGATTTTGGACATGTCACTTAACCTACATTTCAATTCCATCATCTGTAAAATGAGAATAATGAAAACAGTGATCCCAGAGAGCTGCCATGTTGATTACATGTATAATATGGATTAAGTGCTTGGTACAATGTCTGGTACAAAGTCAGTACTTATAGTTTCAATAACTGTTGCTATAAGTGAGAGAAAGTGAACCGTAGTCATTGAGGTGATCTGTGAGTAGGATATAAACCAGGAAAGAAGGTTATAAGACCATCTATAAATATAAATGGCCAAGGTGAAGTAAGGACGTGGCAAGATATACCATTCTCACTCAGAACAGCAATGAAATGATGACATTCCTTGCTCAAAAATCAGAAAAACAGTTCATTAAAAATACTAAAATATGAAGTTTTTACCTTTCTTCCAAATATGTCCTTTGCTCAAGTGTATGCTCCATTGTCCCACAGGACTTCACTTACAAAACACACAAAGATTAAATTATTAAGTTTCAAGACAGCAACGATAGAACATTAAACCAAGTGTGGGGTTCTTCTGAGGCCCTGCTCTCACTGCTCCATAGTAACCAATAAATAGTTGAAAATGGAGACCATTAAGGATAATTAATTAGAACTTTTCAAATGCAGTGGGAATAGGTCAGAATCTCAGGCATTTTTCCTCTGGACAGACCATCTGGGGTGTGTTTTCTATTTAGTTCAATATAGCTGAACTATCAACCAGTCTCACTTGTGGTATGCAAAGCCTACTTACACACAGAGGTATCCAGAGAAAACTATATCCTGTTATTTAGTAAATTTTGCTCCAAATAAGCTGCCAAATACAATCTTAAAACTACATATAGATTCTCAAGAAGTACCCCAGGTCTAAGCTGTGCCCTCAAAATTGGATTATTAGAATTTGCTCATAGGATTTGCTTGCCTAAGCCATATGGAACCCTGATTGCTAATTTGGGAACTTTATTAAATAATGGATTAGGATTCAAAAGGAATGCTTCAGGGAGTGGCTAGTGATAGCTTGGTCAAATGAGACAATTAATACTATGCAGGGTTATCTATCAGGTCTGAGTGGGATTGCTATCCCACTGCCCAACTCATAATCAGTAGGGCAAAGAAAACAAGTCCACACAGACTAAATGGCCAAGAACAGATGAAGAGTGAGCTAATAGTATAGTAATTAGGAACAAAGCCAAAGCAGGATCCACAGATGGCCAATGTTAAAGAGAGGCAAAGACATGTGTTGGCTTCTGAAAAATGGACTTGTTGGGCAGGTTATTTATAAGCATGTATTTATAAACTAGGATTGGGGATGATGGTAATAAAGAAAAGATTAGCCCCATAGCTGGGTTTGTTTATAGATGTAGTAAAATATTTGCAAAGTCCCCTTTCCCTTTTCATATAATAATTAACATTGGAATTGTGTTATTTTCTAATGTGGCTGTTAAAATTTGCAAAGTAATCATTTTGAAAAGTAGAGCTTGAAAAAGTTGCCCTGATGCCTAGAGGGAAAGCAAAGGATCTGTCTTTAAGTAGATCCTTAGATAGCTTTTGATCAGGGCCAGGTGGTACCAGAAGAGACATGATTTCAGTCTCATTGCTGCTGTTTACGGTGTGTGACCTTTGTCAGGTCTCACTTCTTCACTGGCCTTCAGGATACTTCTCTGTCAAGTGGACCAACTGGACAATTTCCAAGTTTCTTCCAGGTCAAAGATTCAGTGATCCTTCTCTCAAAAGGACCCTGTGAGACAGTGTAAGAATAAATAACAACTAGAACTTACTCTAGAGTGAAGCTGTTATCTGTGAACACATGAAATCACCTATGCTTATGTTTTATACTGTTTTATATTTCCCTATCATAGCTTCATAGTCTTCCCCATGACCTTTCCATGTATATTGGCACATGTGGTCAATTGCCGTAACAGTAAAAACATAATTACAGTTTTAAATACTGTAATCATCACACAAGTTTGATGACACACCTTATTTCCTTCAAATTAAAATACAACCAGATCAACCCCCCAGAGGAAGTTGAGAAGAGAGATGGCCATCCTTGTCAGTCGGATTTCCACATCCAAAGAAGGAGAGGCTGGCTTTCTAATCAGTCTATTGCAGCTTCTGTACCCATGGTTTTTTACCACCAAAAGATGTCACTGAGGAATTTGGTTGATGATGTCCAGCACTGCAGGTTTTCATTAGGTCAGCTTCCATCAATGATCTTTCAAGGGAAGAAGAGATTGAAAGTAACTCCAATTTTTGGTGCTGAATTCTACCCAGATCTACCCTACTTGGTTCCTGAGATCAGCTCTCTTAGCTCACTGTCATCCTTCTCTAAAGGATCAGGAACGTTTTCTTTTTTTCCCATGAAACAAAGGGTTATCCCACCTCTCTTCCGGACCATGAGTCCTTATTTGACTGCTTTTCTCAAGAATGTTATGTGTATCATCTCAGGGAACCCCTCCCTAAACCTAAGAAGTATGCAATATGGTTTCAGGAACTCCTTATAAAGATAAATGTTACATGAGAGGACACATCATTCTATTAAAATCCTTTATCCTTTATGCCTAATTAATAATAATAATAATAATAATAATAATAGGTAATCTGAGCATTTACTTAATAGTGTTGTTTTTCATTTTTGGGAAGAAAACTTAAAGTATCTTATCTATGACATTTAGGAACCAAAATCTGATGGCAATCTGGGCATCAGGGCCTGAATTTATATACCTGGAGGCACAAATAGAATGATGTATTTTAGCAAGGTCCACAGTGTCTACTATAGTCATGGCATCTGGTGTCAGAAAGAATGTAATAGAAGATAAAAAGATAATTTAGTTTAATTTTAGAAGGATTTGATGATCAGACCATACCTGACATTAACTTATTTGAACATGAGAACCCTTAACACTGTACTTTGGTGGGGGCAAGGAGAGAACTTTACCATGGAACACTGTTTTTAAATATCAAGACACATGGGTGCCCCAGGTAAGCTGATAATTTGATACACCTTCAAAATAATTTGCTTTTAATATATATTCAATACTTAGAGGGAAGGCAGATCACTGTGTGAAGAATGTTGAATAAAGGGAACCCATAATGGAATTCCTTGGCCTTGAACGTATTTTTCTGAGTTCCGGCTCCAAGCTTGCATGCAAAATAAAAATAAAAAAGAAAACCTTTCCATCAGCTTGAAAAAGAAAGAAAAAACCTTATATTTTATTGGCATCAATCATTATTCAATCAAGTCTTTAAAAGGTCTCATTCTTCCTCCAAGATTCTAATAGCATCCTAAACATTTGTCATGTTTCTTGGCTCCCTAAGACTTTTCCAATAGTACCCTAAAGTACAGGCCAGAGAACTGGCTTTGTCAGCTTCTTACATCTCGAATTCAGGTATGTTCCCTGGGCTCCACCAACTGGATGAACCTCTGCAAACTGTGATAGAAAGTAAATAGTGGTAAAAGCAAAAACTACACAGAATCCATTTTTTTCTGTTGTTGTTGCTGTTGTGTTGCAAGATTAAAGGAGAAATATCTAGCATCTGGGGTCTGTGGTGGCTGTAGAAGATGCAAAGCTGCTTTGATGGTTTAGAAGAGGCATCAGTACAGGCAGCAATAGTAATTGCAGAAGCAATGAGGTTGTGATGCACAAGTGGTGGTGATGCAATCATTTTACCTACTGTGCAGTGGCCTCAGCTGCAGTTTTCTCACAGACCAGTATTACAGTGTGGTGTTGGTGCACTGTTCTGAGCCCTCAGTCTCCAGCTTGCTTTCAATGATTCTGTGATCTGCTAAATATCTTTGTAATAAATTACTTTTCTGCTTAATCACCCTGAACCAGCTTCTGTTGCTTGGCACTACAATTCTCCTCTGGTACACTATGTCCTTCACTTTCAGATAAACTCAATTTTCTCCACCTTGTTACATATCCAGTGGTGTTTTCAATCCTCAGCTGATGGTTTGACAGCTCATATGGATGGGTGCCTCAGGCAACTGTTGTGTCAAGCTGCTATTGAATCTGGAATTGCATATTAAAAGGAGAAACTCCATGAGGACATCCAGGGACTGGTGAGAGAGCATATATAGATCACTGTGTGGCAGAAAAATGGGGAATATCACTAACGTGAAAATTTAACTGTGAGGCTGAAAAATATTAGCCTCTAATTCATAATTTGTCTTGGACTAGTCTTAGGTACAGCTGTAGGAACATTTAAATTGTCAGTTGCTCCCATCTCTGAGTTCCCATAGCACATGATACTTTTCTTTATTATAGCATGTCACATGCTCTACTACAATTATCAATTCACTTGTTTGTCTCTACCACTAAAATAAAGCTAGAACCGTGACATTATTATGCATACACCTAGTACCAATTGTCAGACTTCATGGGAGACCTAGCAAAAAGCATGTTTCATTCCAACTCCCCAAATTATGTACAAATTGATAGATAAGATAAAAGAGTAACAACAAACACTAACATAGCATTTGTCTAAGCACTTTCTATTAATTCTTTCAATCTATAACGATCCTATAAAAGTAAATACAGGTATTCTCCCATTTTACACATAGGGAAACTGGGAAATAGAGGTTAAGTAGTTTGATAAAGGTCATCTAGCTTATAAATAGTCTTTCTAGTGTCTACAACAAGGCAGAGAGTGCTCAAAATATCAACTTTTTCAATGATAGAGATGATAGAGGTAGTGGTTTAAGTGAAAAGCAACAGTAAGTTTCATAATATTGAACCCCAATCTTGAATAGTATGAGAAAATGGCAGACCTCCCCAAGCAAAGTCTTAAGCACTAAGCTTAGCTCATGGCCATGAGCAGAGAAGAACACGTGTTCGCTGAAATCAGAGAGAGACCAAAAAGAGAGCAAAGAAGGGACTAAGCATCCTGGTTCCTCTCCCTATCTCATCAAACTGATCACTCATTCCATCTGTCTTAGAGAGGAGGAAGTAAGATGAGAGGGGAGAAGCCAGAAGGTTACACTGATGTTCTCTCCTTTGGAAACATTAATCAGTAAAAAGGATGCTTTCCAACTGACATTCCAAAGACCTTGCTTCTCTTAACCCATTTGTCTTACCCTTAAATATATGGTCAAAAATGGTATCGATGTTTCCTTTGAGGGAGGAGATTGGCAGCCCATTAGGGTGATCTGATTCTACCTTCATACAGCTCTCCCACATACCAATCACTCCTTCATGGAGGACTCTCCTGAGGTTGCTGATGACAGTATAGATGTTTCTTCACTGAAATAGATGATTAAATAAACGAATTCCAAGGCTACTGTAGACAACCGAAATCTGTCTACCTATTTTCCCCAATCCTGCATTCTGTTCAAGCACATTGCCTCATATAACTCACCAGGAAACTTAAAATTAATCCAATAATAAAATTTCCAATACCTGGATATGAACCCCCTTCCAGGATCAAATTCCTCGGTAGAAAATAAAGTCTATAGATTAGATTTACTTGAAAATTCAAGTTCAAATACATCAAATTTCAAAGTAATTAAATAGGTGATGGAGATTAAGGAGTCTACTTGTGATCAACACCAGGTGATATATGGAAGTGTTGAATCACTATATTGTACACCTGCTATCTAGTTAACCCGTTAACTTACTAGAATTTGAATAAAAACTTTAAAAAAGTAAAGTGAATATTCTTTAAGTAAAAAAAAAAAAAAAAGTCCAAAATCAAATATTCTTGAATTTGGATATGAAAATCCCAAAAAAAGTAAAGTCTTTTTCATATTCGGCTCTTAGTTGAAGATGTTTTTTCAAAGCCTGAATAGAGTTTGGCTCCCTTAGAAGCTACGGTCTATGCTGACTACTAGAATATAGTTCCTTTGGACCACAGGAATTGAATTACTTCCACATCAAGATTGTCATACACCTCACTTTTTAAAGAGTTCAAAGATTAGTACATGAGAGTTTATTCTAATACTGCTGCAAACCTAGAAATGTAGAAGGGAAGGCAATTCCCAGTCCTCAAGCCCTCATCCAAAGGAAAAAACCCAGAACTTAGGACTGCCAAAGAATGCAGAAAAGATACAATGATATTTGAAAGAAGTGATTATATGGAGAACATTTTGTTTCAACTCCAAATGTCAATTAGGCTTAGCCTATTAAGACCATCCCCTGTTCAGTTGAGAGATCTTTTTAAAGAAGGGTTGATTTAGGCACCATACCTAATTTAGGGAACTCCACCTATAGGTTCTGTCTCTTATCACAGAAAGTACCATCTGATATGCTGTCTTTTGGAGTTTAGAAATTTACGATGTAGCAGTCCAAACATCAGGTCCTTTTCAAGGTATCTCTCTTTTCTGTTCAGTGTATTTAAACTTTCCTAATTTCAATTTCTCCTTGATCTCTGTGTCTATGACATCCCGGTCCTCTATTGGGTATGGCTCTTTCTAGAAGTATCTTTCCACATTCTCATGGTGTCAGGCATTCTTACTCCTATGCCTCAATGTTTGTTAACAAAAGCCCTTGCTATGGAAGTGATTAGGCCTATGAAAGCTGCCTCCAAGAGAAAGTTTTTCCCTTTCCCTACCTGGGTGTCAGTGGGACAAAAACCCTACCTAGAATGGAAGCTGCTTTTACTGCTTCTGAAACTTGTACATGGGGGCCTTGTGAGGACAAAATCTCTGACATGTGCTGTTCAAATCAGTAAAATACAGAAAGATATTAGTAATTAACTAATCTGGAGTCAGTCTGAGGCCACTTTGTGTGTTTTGCTGGGGGTGGGAGTGGTAATATAGAGCTTGTGAGGCAATTGGGACTGGCAGCATTCTTTTCTACTAGAGATACCTGGCTCAGAGGAAAGCTAGTTATGAGCTAGGACTAGAAAAAATTGGCCCTCTTATCATGAGGCTGAGAGTAAGAAGTCTGACTCCATGAGTGTTACAGTTTCAGAAGGAGGAAAGTAAAGACCTGCAGTTATGGAGTACCTTTTATAGGTCAGGCCTGCACTAGGACTGGCACCATCACAAAGACAGAGAAGCAGTCACCGTTCTTTCCTTAGGCCTTGTGGATAAGGGAGACTTGATTGTCTTAATTCTTGCCTCTTCTTTTTTTGTTGTTTGGATGTTTTCATGGGTCTCACTTATACCAAAGGGAAATTAACTTCATTAAAGTTCATACTTCTGATCAGAGGAGATCCTCTGATGGTAGAAGAGTAGGAGACCTCATTTCATCTGGTCCCTTAAATTTACTTGGATAACTATCAAACCCTTCCGAACACCCATGAATACAGTCTGAGATGTAAGAAAATATATCTGGAACTCTATAAATAGAAAAGTGACTCCTTTTCACAAGGTAGGAGATGCAGAGATGTGAATCTGAGGGGAGATATCGGAAGATAAATGGAGGAGGGGAGGGAGCCTCCATAAACTGGCTACCAGAAAGTGATGTAGCCCTGGAGGGCAAAATTGGAACCCTTAGAAATCTGCTCCAGTGAGAAACATCCCTGTCTGAAAGGGTCTCAGTGGATGAAAAGGGCAGAATTCTTGGTGGGTCTGTGTGGTCTCAGGATCCCAGGAATCACGGAACTAATGGGGGAGCCTGAGCTGGTAGAGTGCCCAAGCATTGGAGCAGGGAAACTGGTTACAGTCAGTGAGTCCAGGAGGAGACACTTAGCTTGGGTTGCCATAAATCATGAGCTAGCCAATCAGGTGACTGCTCTCCACCTGAGCACCCTGAAAAGGACTAGAACACGTGGACCACCTGCCATCCCTGGGAGGGGTGAAACAGGTGTGACCATGACCAGGTAAAAGCTCTTAGAGTGACAGCCCTGGAAAGGACAGTAGGGTGACACTCAGCCATCCCCTGGGAGCAGCAGAGCAGGTAAGCACAGGAGCCCACAACCACTCTCAGCCCCAGGGTATATAAAGGGCAGTAATGCAGGTCCCTTGGACTCCCCTCCCCACCCCAGGAGGATTGTTGTGGGCATGCATTGCCAGAGTCTGTGGAGTTTGGCACACACAAAAATAAAGACTGCTTGTCCCAGAGGGTTTACTGAAGAGGGGGGACCATGATCTTTCAGCTCTGGGGCTGGAGATCAGGGCATGGCCATTTTTATTGTGATCCTCTAAAGAGGCACAGAAAGCCTTCAGGGAACAAAAGCCACATGGAGGACCAACTTACACTGAGCCCAGCCCCCTGGCAAGAGGCGGTTCAATTCTGCTGAGGCAAAGACACCTGAGAAGCAGCACAGCAGGCCCCTCCCCCAGAAGACAAAGAGAAGAACAGGTGCACAACTAGTTTACAGATCCCACAAGACTGTAAAACTCCAGCACTAGGGGAAAATAGTATATAAAACTCAAGTGTTTTTTCTCATGATTTGTTCATCTTTCAGTCTAAAATTTTCCATTGTTTTCTTTTTTCCATTTCAACTAGTTTCTTATTTTATCAACTCTTTGTTTTTAAGTAGCTTTTTGACTTTGATTTTTTATATTTAGATTTTATAGATATATGCTTAATTTGGGGGCCTTTTTTCACTCTATTCAATTTTATTTTTGTATATATATAAATTTTACTTTCTTTGCAATTTTGGGATTTAGTGTCTTCTAACACACAGAGCAAAATTCAATCAGGAACAAATGGATCACCCTGCTTTGTCCACCCTATGAGATTATGGTCTCTCCACCTAACCCCTTTTCTTTTCCTTTTTCTTTTTGCTTTTGTTTTGTTTGTGTTTACTTTTCTGTTTTGGTTTCCCTTGGCTTCGGATCTCTCTAGTGTGTATTTTGCTTAGATTGTGGTTGATATTGTTGATTCTGCTCACTCACTCACCCATTCTTCTCTGGGCAAAATGACTAGAAGGAGGAATTCACAACAAAATAAAGAACCAGAGGTAATGTTCTCTGCTACAGATCTAACAAATATGGATATAAGTAAAATGTCAGAAATGGAATTCAGGATAACATTTACAAAGTTAATAACTGGGCTTGAAAAAAGCATAAAAGATAGTGGAGAAACTCAGTGCAGAAATGAGATCTAATCAGGCAAAACTAAAAAATGATATAACTGAGATGCAGTCTAAACTGGATGCTCTAGCAGCTAGGGTGAATGAAGCAGGAGAGAAAGAAAGTGATCTAGAAGAAAGTCTTATGGAAAGGAAGTTGAGGAAAAGAGAGAAAAATAATTAACAACACATGAACAAAGGCTTTGAGAAATTAATGATGCTATGAAATGTACCAATGTCAGAATTGTTGGGGGTGGCTGAGGGGGAAGAGAGACAGAGAGGGCCAGAAGGTATATTTGAGCAAATAATAGCTGAGAACTTCCCTAATCTGGGAAAGGAAACAAACATTCATGTCCAAGAGGCAGAGAGGACCCCTCCCAAAATCAATAAAAATAGATCAACACCCTGACAAATAGTACTGATGCTTGCAAATTTTAGAGAAAAAGAGAAAATTGTGAGAGCAACTTGAGACAAGAGGCTTTACCTACAGAGGGAGGAACATCAGACTAACATCAGACCTACCCACAGAAACCTGGCAGGCCAGAAAGGACTGGCATGATATATTCAGGGTAATAAATGAAAAGAACATGCATCCAAGAATACTTTATCCAACAAGGCTGCCATTCAGAATGGAAGGAGAGATGAAGAGCTTCCAGGACAGAAAGAAACTGAAAGAATATGTGACCACCAAGCCAGCCCTGCAAGAAATATTAAAGGGGATCCTGTAAGTGAAGAGAGAGCCCAAGAGTAACAGACCAGAAAGAAACAGAGACAATTTACAGAAACAGGGACTTTACAGGCAATCCAATGGCACTAAATTTATATCTTTCAATAGTTACTCTGAATGTAAATGGGCTAAATGCTCCAATCAAAAGACACAAGGTAACAGGTTAGATAAAAAAGCAAGACCTATCCATATGCTGTCTACAAGAGATCAATTTTAGACCTAAAGACACCCCCAGATGGGAAGTGGGGGGATGGAGAACACATTTACCATGCTAATGTTCCTCAAAAGAAAGCTGGGGTAGCAATCGTCATATCAGACAAATTACATTTTAAATCAGACGGTAGTAAGAGAAGAAGAGGGACACTATATCATACTTAAAGTGTATATCCAACAAAAAGATTTAACAATTGTAAATATTTATGCCCCCAACATGGGAGCAACCAATTATATAAACCAATTAATAACCAAAGTAAAGACATCGATAATACATTAATAATAGGGGACTTCAACACCCTACTCACAGCAATGGGCAGGTAATCTAAGCAGAAGTTCAGAAAGGAAACACAGGCTTTGAGTGACATACTGGATCAGATGGACTTCACAGATATATTGAGAACATTCCCTCCTAAAGCAACAGGATACACATTCTTCCTGACTGTACATGGAACATTCTTCAGAATAGATCACATACTGGGTCATAAATCAGGTTCCAACCAGTACCAAAAGACTGGGATCACTCCCTGCATATTTTCAGACCACAATGCTTTGAAACTTGAACTCAATCACAAGAGGAAATTTGGAAGTAACTCAAACACTTGGAGGTTAAAGCACATCCTACTAAAGAATGAATGGGTCAACCAGGAAATTAAAGAAGAACTTAAAAAATTTCATGGAAACTAATGAGAATGAAAACACATCTGTTCAAAACCTTTGGGATACAGCAAAGGCAGTTCTAAGAAAGAAATACATTGCAATACATGCCTTCTCAAAAAATTAGAAAAATCTCAAATACACAAGCTAACCTTACATCTAAAGGAGTTGGAGAAAGAACAACAAATGAAGCCTAAGCCAAGCAGGAGAAGAGAAATAATAAAAAATAGAGCAGAAATCAATGAAAAAGAAACCAATAAAACAGCATAATAGAATTAGAAGCTGGTTCATTGACAGAATTAATAAGATCTAAAAACCCCTAGCCAGACTTATCCAAGAGAAAAGAAAAAGGGCCCAAATTAATAAAATCATGAATGGAAGAGGAGAGATCACAACAAACACCAAGGAAATACAGACAATTTTAAGAACATATTACAAGCAAATATACGCCAACAAATTAGGCAATCTGGAAGAAATGGATGCATTCCTGGAACGCTGTTTCAAAAATAGGAATGGAAGGAAAACTCCCAAACTTGTTCTATGAGGCCAGCATTACCTTGATCCCAAAACCAGACAACGACTGCACCAAAAAAGGAGAATTACAGACCAATATCCCTGATGAACATGGATGCCAAAATCCTCATCAAGATACTAGCCAATAGGGGGCGCCTGGGTGGCACAGAGGTTAAGCATCTGCCTTCGGCTCAGGGTGTGATCCCAGCGTTATGGGATCGAGCCCCACATCAGGCTCCTCTGCTAGGAGCCTGCTTCTTCCTCTCCCACTCCCCCTGCTTGTGTTCCCTCTCTCACTGGCTGTCTCTATCTCTGTCGAATAAATTAAAAAAAAAAAAAAAAGATACTAGCCAATAGGATCCAACAGTACATTAAAAAGATTATTCATCATGGCTAAGTGGGATTTATTCCTGGGATGCAAAGGTGGTTCAATACTCACAAATTAATCATGTGATAGAGCACATTAATAAAAGAAAAGGTAAGAACCATATGGTCCTCTCAATTGATTCAGAAAAAGCATTTGGCACAGTACAGCATTCTTTCTTGATTAAAACTCTTCAAAGTGTAGGGATAGAGGGAACATACCTCAATATCATAAAAGCCATCTACAAAAAGCCCACAGAGAATATAATTCTCAGTGGGGAAAACTGAGAGCTTTTCCCCTAAGGTCAGGAACATGACAGAGATGCCTACTCTCACCACTGCTGTTCAATTTATTAATAGGAGTCCTAGCTTCAGCAATCAGACAACACAAAGAAAAGGTACTCAAATTGGCAAAGAAGAGGTCAAACTCTCATTCACAAATGACATGACACTTTATATGGAAAACCCCAAGACTCCACCCTAAAATTGCAAGAACTCATACAGCAATTCAGCAATATGGCAGGATAAAAAAATCAATGCACAGAAATCAGCTGCATTTCTATATACTAATAATGTGACTGAAGAAAGAGAAATTAAGGAGTTTATCCCATTTACAATTACACCAAAAACCATAAGATACCTAGGAATAAATCTAACCAAAGAGGTAAAGGTCTGTCCTCTAAAAACTACAGGACACTTATGAAAGAAATTGAGGAAGACACAAAGAGATGGAAAAATATTCCATGTTCATAGATTGGAAGAATAAATATTGTCAAAATGTCTATGCTACCCAGAGCAATCTACACATTCAGTGCAATCCCTAACAAAATACCATCAACATTTTTCAGAGCTGGAACGAATAATCCTAAAATTTTATGGAACCAGAAAAAAAACTGAATAGCCAGGGTAATGCTGAAAAAGAAAACCAAAGCTGAGGGCATCACAATGCCTGACTTCAAGCTATATTACAAAACTGTGATCATCAAGACAACAAGGTACTGGCACAAAAACAGACACATAGATCAAAGGAACAGAATAGAGAGCCCAGAAAAGGACCACCAACTCTATGGTCAACTAATCTTTTACAAAGCAGGAAAAAATATCCAACGGAAAAAAGACAGTCTCTTCAATAAGGGGTGCTGGGAAAATGAGGCAGCCACATGCCGAGGAATGAAGCTAGACCATTCTATTACACCACACACAAAAATAAACTCAAAATGGATGAAAGACCTAAATGTGAGGTCTTTCCATCAAAATCCTAGAGGAGAACATGGGCAGCACCTCTTTAGGATACAGCAAAGGCGGTCCTAGGAAGGAAGTACATTGCAATACATGCCTCTCTCAAAAAATCCTAGGGAACATGGGCGGTAACCTCTTCAACCTCGGCCACAGCAACTTCTTGCTAGACACATCTCCAAAGCATGGGAAACAAAAGCAAAAATGAACTATTGGAACTTCATCAAGATAAAAAGCTTTTGCACAGCAAAGGAAACAGTCCACAAAACTAAAAGGCAACCCATGGAATGGGAGAAGTTATTTGCATTTTAGATAGAATATTTCAGATAAAGGGCTGGTATCCAAGATCTATAAAGAACTTCCCAAACTCGATACCCAAAAAACAAATAATCTAGTCAAAAATGGGAGAAGACATGAACAGACATTTCTCTAAAGAAGACATACAAATGGCCAACAGACTTATGAAAAATGCTCCACATAACTTGTCATCGGGGAAATACAAATCAAAACCACAATAAGGTACCACCTTACACCAGTTAGAATGGTTAAAATTAAGAAGTCGGGAAACAACAAATGTTGATGAAGATGTGGAGAAAGGGGAATCCTCTTACACTGTTGATGGGAATGCAAGCTGGTACAGACACTCTGGAAAACAGTATGGAGATTCCTCAAGAAGTTAAAAATAGGGCTACCTTATGACCCAGCAATTGCACTACTGGGTATTTACCCCAAAGATACAGATGTAGTGAAATGAAGGGGCACCTGCACCCCAATGTTCATAGCAGCAATGTCCACAATAGCCAAACTGGAAGGAGCCGAGATGTCCTTCAACAGATGAATGGATAAAGAAGATGTGGTTTATATATACAATGGAATATTACTCAGCCATCAGAAAGGACAAATACCTACCATTTATCTTGATGTGGATGGAACTACCGGAGGGTATTATGCCAAGTGAAATAAGCCAATCAGAGAAAGACAATTATCATATGGTTTCACTCGTGTGGAATATAGGAAATAGCGCAGAGGATCATAGGGGAAGGGAGGGAAAACAGGGAAGAAATCAGAGAGGGATACAAACCATGAGAGACTCTTGACTCTGGGAAACAAACTGAGGGTTGAGGAGGGGAAGGTGTATGGGAGGATGGGGTAACTGGGTGATAGGCAGTAAGGAGAGCATGTGATGTGATGAGCACTGGGTGTTATATGCACCTGATGAATCATTGAACACTGCATCAGAAACAAATAATGTACTCAAAGTACTCTCCATATTCCTGTATATGGAATGGAATTTGGGAGAGCAAGTCGAGTGCAATCTAAGATTTTACTATTAGAATCTTACCGGTGCTCTGTACACAGATCTCAGCCATGTTAAGGTTTAGAAGTGGCAAATATTCTATCTAAAATGATCTTCCAATACCAGCCCAAGCTGAACTTGAGTAGTTTAAGCCATACAGCCCACCCCTAAGTCAAAGGGAAACCACAGACTGGCCCCCATTAAAATAGAACCTTTACTGTTAAGCTTAACAACACAACCAAGAGTTGATCAGATAGATTCCAAAGAGAAGGAAAAGGGAAAGGGACTGAGTTCATAGAAACTCTTCAGTGAGGTAGGTCACTGCCCACCTGAAAAGATATGTGTGTGGGGGCAGAAAGATACCAAGTGGATGTCTCTTCTCATAGAAACCTGAAACAAGGGAAGGGAGATTCTCACCCTTGTTCCTGATATCCCTAGACAGCTACCACAATGTCTGGCATGCTGTAGGCATGCAATGAATAATTGTTTAAGAAGGGACATCTATGACTCACACACATGTAACTTGGCCTACAATGGAAGCCCAGGGACACCTATTCATTCTCCACCAAACCAAATATTTCATCTCCTAGCAGCAGCATAATATTAGATGGTAATATGAGTCGCTGGCTATGTTATGAATTCCTTTCTCTCATCCTTGTGTGGATTTGCAGGACAGAGAGAATGAAGATGACTCAGTGTGAGTCTAGGCCTTGCCTCTGATCTGCCCATGAACTCAGGACAACCAACGAATCTCTTAACTTTAACTTTCTACTTCAAAGATAGGGGGTTGATTCACAAGCATAGCTTTCTGTATGCACATTCCCCAGCAGTTTCTGTATCTATAGCCCAGGATCTCCAAGGAAAAAAGAGAAACTGTTCACTGTAGATAAAAGATACATGTTTACAGCATTCTGTATTAGGTTGAACATTTAAAATAGATCCTCAGAGATCTATTTAAAATCCTACTAAAAATGTTTTCTATTAGGTAAAGGAGAGAGAGGCTTTACTATAATAATACATGACAAGATAATTCCTCATATTCTAAAAGGTCATGGATAAATCATCACTGGTAATATTTTTAATAAATAGCACATTATACTTAATAAAGGTTGCATACAAATTAGTTCTTGGTAATTCTTACAAAATCCCACCAATCCCCATAGACAACCTCTGCATCCCAACAGCAGCCATTCATACTACTAGAAGAGAGCCAGTGCATCAAGTGGTGCAATGATTCTACTATTCTATAGTCATGAGTATTGGAAGAGTGATGGAGAGAGGACCACTCCCACAGTGCTATTAGGATTCTTCCCATGAAGTCAAGGCTGACTCAGAACAAAATTGTGAAATAGGTGAAGTTTTTTCTTCGGAATTCTATCCCATGTCCCATGAACAATTCTGCTTGGCCACATTCCACATGACAGTGTTTCCTTCAAGATCTATAAGCATAATATAGTACTGTCCCTAGAACAGCATGTGATTTATAGCAAGGGAATGGGAGGGTACACAGAGAATGTCCTTTGGGCTTTCTATTTTGTATGGCTGGTTAATTTCGCCTGCTTGTTACTCTGTAAAATCTGGGTAGCAGAAAACAGGCAACCTACCTCTTACATTCAAATGAAAAAGGGAATGATGTAACAGATTATTATGTCTGTTAATGGTCTTGGGTATGACAGAGGATTACAGGTTCCCTCAAGAGGGAGAAGCATGGTCCACAAATTTAACTGTAGATAAATCTCTTTTGTTTCCTCCTCCTAAAATAGAACAGATCCTAAATCTATACTCTGACATTTGAGAAATTAAAGGCAAAAGATTTCATTCATACCAAGTTGAAAAATCAATGTCATTTTGAGTAGAAAATAAAAGGACTTTGTAAAAGCCTTTCTGCCTAAAGTTTCTCTTGAATTTTCTGAATTTTCCTTATTTCCTTATAAAAAGAACCAGTTAATTTGGCTTTTGAGAAGGAGTTATGAGTCTCCCATAATATCTGGACAACAGTTCTCCAAAAACAGATACACGCTCTTTCTCCCTGCAATGGTTTTGTTATTGGACTTCCCATCTACAGTGGTTTCTCCCTCCCTATAACAAGATCATAAAACAGACTAAGAATTTCAGTGACCTTAATACCAAACTTGTTAGACTTGATTACATTTATCATGTTCTTTTACATTGGGTTAAGGGAGCAAAGCCGCATCTCAGTAGCTAGACCCAAGGATTCAGGCAAATAGATGGTTGTGTGTCTGTACTGTCTTTCCAAGTCACCTTTCCCAGCCACTAGGTGGTCTACACTGCCCTTCTGGTTACAGATTCTTGTTCCTCTACTCTTTGTACCCCCTCTCAATTTGGGCACTGAGATGATTTTTGTGTCTTAACTTTTTTTCTTAAGTAATTCCAGTTCTTTTAGGTGTAAAGTCTCTCCTTTAAAATCTTTTTCAGGAATCCTTTTCTACTCCCTTTCACTTTTAGACCAAGATTACTCCTTACTCCAGTCTTCAAGGCAGTGGGCAGCTCTGTATTTAAACTAATATTTCAGGCAATCTCATGCAAAGCGATGAGGCAGAAGTGGGAGTATATTGGGTATTCTGCTAATACCTGGAGGCCTGGTATCTTTGGGAGGGCAGGATCTCCTCTGTGTCTTTTTTACCCTGGATCCTATGCCACTGTTCCTTCTGAGGTGTCCAGCATATTCAGGCTTTTCACTTCCTTTACTCAATCATAGAGATCTAATAACATTGAACACACTGATGCAGTGGTGGCATAAGGTAGCCCTTCTATCGGGAGTTTCTGCTTCAATAGAAAAAGATTTGGGAAGAACTGGAAGTTATACTTAATTTAAAAGGCATGCATCCCTAATCCCAAGAACAATGTAAAGAGTAGATCACCGGGGAAGGCAACTTCTTATTTCCTCTACTTACCACTTCAAATCTGCTTTATTATTAAGCTACCTGATGGTCATTTGGGCTCCATTTGCAAGTAAGCGTACAAAAAACTAATAGAAGGTACAGGATAAAATAGAAGTTTTCAAGAATACATTTGCCAGCCTTCTTATCTTACTTGAATGAAGCCTTTCCCATTTCTGGGCCTTTTAAAATAGAAGCTCCAGAGTAAATTACAAAACAGAATTAAACAGCCTCAAGCAGAACCACAGGCAGCTGAATTTTGGAGAGAGTGGTAAAACACTATAAAGTAGTGACAAGGACCAAAGATGAAAAATGGTTTTAATGGTGTATTGTATTGTTTTGTTTCATTTAGAGCTTCAAGAAATTCTCCTTGACAATCTCACTCCTTTTTTTCCTTCCTTTTCTTCTTTTTCTCTCCCTCCCTCCCTTCCTTCTCTCCTTCCCTCCTTCCCCCTCCCTCCTATCCTTCCCTTCTATTTTCCATTCTCCCCCCCCCCTGCCCTTTCTTTTAGCAAAAGAGTAATGCAACTCTGGACTAAGAACGTGTTTGATCCTGAGTCCTAAGTGGTCTTGATGAACTAGATGGATTGGCAACTTTAGCACAGGAAGAGTGGAATTTCCTTGTCTCTGTTTCTTATTGCCTATATGGACCATGTTCTAGAGATGCAAAAGACCATTGTCAGGTTGGATGATTCACTGAAAGAAATCTGATCTGCTCTATAGGAGTAGCAACTGATCTCCAAGTAATGACACCAAACTTCAAGCCAGAAGTCAGGAAGGAGAAGCACAAATGAGATAGAGAGTGAGTGAATTACTATCAGGATAAAATTGACAATAGTGTAGGCTACAAACACAGCTATATGTTGATGAGTGTTGAAAATAGGTGTAGGAAACATTCATATATAATTTTAACAAAGGAATGACAAAGAATGTCTTAAAAGACTATTATGGAACTCTGTCATTCCATTCCATCACCTAGACAACTGTCCTGGTACAAGCCACCACCATCTTTCCATGGGCCTATAGCTACTTTAACAGTATCCCCAACTCCAGTGACCCTACCTTCTATCCATGCTGTTGCCAGGATATTTATAAAACACAAATCTGGTTGTGATGCTCTGCTGTTTAACCTCCCAAATGGCTGGTTATCACCTACAAGTTTAAACCTAAACTCTTTAGTAAGGACTCGGACCACTTCATCTCCCACAAGTACCTAACACCAAGATTCTATCAATGTATTCATCCTCTCATATGTGCATTCTATTATCTTAAACCTGTAGGTCTTTTAACTTCTAAATTTTGAAGCAAAGACTTATAGAAAAGTTGAAAAAATAGTACAGATTTTCCATATATTCCTTACTTCCCCTAACATCTTACATAAAACAGTCCATTTATCAGGTAGAATAAAGTCACATTGAGATAATATTCACTAAATGAAATGATCTTATTCAAATTTCACTAGTTTTTCAACAACTTTTCTTCCTGTTCCAAATCATATCTAGGATCCCACTTTGCATTGAGTAACTCCTTCTTAGTTTCCTGCAGTCTGTAACAGTTCCTCAGTCTCTCCTTATCTTTCATTACCTTGACCATTTTGAAGAGTACTGACCAGTTGTTTTGCTGAATATCCTTCGGTTATGGTTTGTCTGATGTTTTCTCATAACTGGACTGAAGTTATGTGGTTTTGGCAAGAACAGCACAGAAATGTTGTGTTCTTCTCAGTGCATCATATCATGGGGTCCACAATGTTGATATGTCTCATTACTAGTGATATTGACCTCTCTCTGTTAGGTAGTTTCTGAAGGATTTTTTTACTGTAAAATTTCTATCATTGCCTTTGTAGTTAATACATATCTTGGGGGATATACTTTGAGACTATGTAAGTCTTGTTTGTTCTAAAGATTTTACTCACTAATTTTAGCATACAATAATGAATCTTGTCTACAACAATTATTACTGATGTATGATCTCTTTCGTATTTTATTTTTCCCTTTGCCTTAAATATCTATCCCCACTTTTCCCTCATGGCCAATTTCTACTCATCCTGCACATCCCAGTTCCAGATTGTTTTGTCGTTCTCCTCTGTGAAACCTTTCCGGACTGCCCCAAACAGTTGAAGAATTCCCTTCTCCCCATTTCCTGTATAGCTTCACAATACACATCACCATGTTTATTGGCTGTTTTTGTTTTCCTGTGACTCACCCCACATGAACTTCTTGAGGGTAATTACACGTCTCAGAATTTTTTTCTACCATATTTTTCTACAGTGTTGGGTCTATAATAGACATTCAATATATGTTTGGAGAATAAATGAATGAATGAATACATCTGTTATATTCTTTCCAAAATTCATTTCTAGGCTGAATAATTTAGAGTTTTTATTGTTACAATTAAAGAATAGTGCTCATTTCTAAATACATGATTCTGATTTTCTGCCAAAATTTTACCCCTTTGAGAAATTTACTTCATCATGTTCCTGGCATAAACCTTATTTTAATCCTCTAAAAAACAAACTAAAATCCTGCTTGCTGCTTTTTTCCCCTCCTACCTCCCCTTTGTCATACAACAGCCTATCTTTTCCACTGTGATTCAGTTCTTGAGTATATTTTCAGGGGCAGAAGTGAAGAAACTGCTCTTTCATTCCTTTTGCTAAGCTTCTTGGTGTTTCCTACTCTGATCCTGATGCATAAGCTTCCTTAATCCTTGGTGATACTTTTCCTCCTGTGTGTTTGCTTTATTCTGTAAATTCAAAGGAGGTTTTCTAAAACTGCCTTTATTCCCCTGAAGAAACAAAACAAACAGTGGAAATTGACTTTTTGGCTAACAGTTCTCATTATTCTTATTACATAATTAGTGATTGGAATCATTAATGCAGGAGACCAGGCATGAATGTGGATGAATAGCTTGCCTGGCCATGTGCCCATAGACATGTCAACAGCAACTAATATAATTGTAGATGTTAAAAGGAATTTGCCCTCCATTATCAATATCAGCACTGGCAGCATCCTGTCATTGAAACCTGTACTACATTGTGTGGTCTACACAGACCGTATGTACCATTCTTAATCAGTAACATCACTGTTTTGAACCCTCTTAGCACTTTGAACCCTCATAATACCTCATTTCAGTAGTTACTTTAAACTGCATTGTGGCCATCTGGAGTTATCTGATCCTTCTCAATCCACTGTCTCTCTACCCACACTAGACCAGGAATTCCTTAAAGCCTGAGATTGAGGTTTATACTTTCTTTATCATTAGTGCCTCCTACTATGCTGAGAACATAATAGGAACTCAATAAGTATTTGTGGATTTAATTGTTTTTCTTCCATATAAAATAGAAAACAAAGAAACCAATAAATTGGGGAAGAATGTATGAGGAATTAACAATTATAGCATCATAACTTTTGTTCACTGATGCAATGTTATTGGTGAGCATATTTAAAGTAGAACAAGGTTTTTGAAAGTTCTGAGAAGTTAGAGAAAGAAATAAAAAATTGACATTTTTTAACAAAAAACATGAACTATAGAATAAGACTTGAAAATACAAAAGATTCATTTGGATTTGATTTATATAATATTTTTCTAATAGTGGGTGGCATTCAGCCAAAGACATAGTCTAAATATCATTCTCTTTGCCTCCATAGCAGTATTAATTTTTAAGAATCCACCTCCTCTTAGTTCTCATTGACAATGTCTTAGTTCTGATCCTCATTATTTTTTTTATCAAGATAATTGCAATACCTTCAAATGATTCTCCTGCTTCCAGTTTCTTCTCCCTTCAATTCTTAAGAGATGGCTTCCCATTGATCATAAGACCAAGTTCTAATTCTTTTTCATGGCATATAGATGCTTCAATTTTGGCTATCAGTCTATTTTATTAGACTTCTCTCTTACCATTCTCCCTATACAAGTTGTATTGTAGCCACATAAAACTTCACAAATCTCCAAGAAGGAGTACAGCATGCTTTTTAGCTTTCCACCCATATCCTCCTGCTGTTTTATACAAACAAAAATGCCCATCACTTTCATCTGATCCTTCCAGGACCCAGGTATACATATATATGTGTAATCCCCTCAGTGACATATTCCCTAAGTTTACAAAGTAGAATTGATCTCTTTCCATCATTTGCTATAGATGATGGTCTGTACCTTTATAAAGCATTTGTCCTATTGCGTTAGAATTCTTTGTTTACAAAACTTACATTCTCTAAAGCTAACAGCTCTTTATCTCTGCATCACCAATACCTAGAAAGAGATTGTAGTAGGCTGGGCTGCTATAACAAACTCTGAAATTTCTGTGGTCTATCATGACAAAAGTTTAATGTTCACTCATGACAGACCAATGTGATAGGGAAAGGAGAGGAATTTTTGTTCCACACAGTTACTCAGGGGTCAAGGCTTCTTATATCTTCTGATACCACCATCTTCAACATGTGCCTCCAAGTGTGCCACAGAAACATTAAGTGGAAGATTGCATGTGGGAGATTTTTATAGATGAGACCTGGACATACCATGCACAATATTAAATCACATTCTATTGCCATAACTTGGTCACTGACCCAAACTAATTTCAAGGGGCCTGGGAAATATAGTTTAGCTGTGTGCCCAGAAACATGGATGTTGGAGTGCATTCTCTGTCATCTTGTACAATAAATATGTGCAGAGTATAATGAAAGATGTCTTTCTAATCTGAAGCCACTGTGGTGGATTCAAAGGAACAAAGAAAATAATTTTTGAACAAGAAAGTCCTGGTTTCAGACTATAGCAATGCAAGCCACTTACTAGCTCTGTCATCATGACAAATACTTAAAGCTCTCTAAGCTTCAAGTTCCTCATCTGTAAATGAAGTTGATATAGAGATTAATTGATGTGACACATGAAAAGCACCTGGCAGATAGAAAAAGTTACTTAATAATTATCCTTATTTCATTCAAACCAATTTTTTTCCAGAATCTGCAATGTTCTAATGCAATGTGCTAAGTATCAAGAATAAAATCTATTGAAAGTGTTCCTTACCTTTAGAGAATTTACAGACCAGTGTTAGGGCATAATTATAAGTAAGAAAATAGACCATTTAAAACATATTGTGATAGGTAGGCTTTTCATAATACAGGTATCAAAATATCCAGTAAACAAATGAAAAAGTACTCACATCATTAGTCACCAGAAAAATGCAACTTAAAACCACAGTGAGTTCCCATTACACACTCACTAGAATGAGTAAAATAAAAAAGATGACCAATACTAAGTGTTGGCAAGTAGATCGAATAACTGTGAATTTCTTACCTAGCAGGGAGAGTGTAAATTTATCCCATCACATAGGAAAAAGTTATGTAGTACCTACTAAAAACAAACACATATCCCATGACCTAGCAATCTCACTTCCAGACATATGCCCACAGGAATGAGTGTCCTACCATGATAGGCAGGAGTACCCAGATAAGCCCCAAACTGGAAAGAAATCAAATTTTCTGGGATGAAGCCCAGTGAATGGAAATGTTCTATACTTTGATATAGATGCAGATTGCACAGTATATGTATTTGTCAAAACTGTTAGAACTGCACACTTAAGATCTGTACATTTCAATATTTAAATTATGCCTAAATAACAATTACAATAATGATAAAATAATGAGTGTAAAGCAGGTGCTTCCAAATCAGCATTTACAAGAGTCTCTTGTACCTCAGTTTTAGTTGTTTTGAGGATGACTAATATCTTAAGACATGCCACAGCCCCTCATGCATCTAAAGAAATTTTATTAATAACAGACTATCTCAATAATCATTTCCATATTGTTAAAGTCATTTTTATTAAAAAGCCATCCTCAGTTTTAGCTTCTAGACAATCTAGCTCTTTAATGGTCCTCTGGAACCACCATTGTGAGTTCTGTATACTACTTAGAATATATTTTAAGGCAGACCATCCAAAACACCATCAATTTTGGGTGAGAACCCAGACCATCAGTTTGAATTACATGTATATTAATATTCATAAATAAGGTAATCTTTCTCACTTTAGCATTAAAAAAACACACACACCAAGTAGAAAATATTTTGTTGCAAATCTGACTTAAAATAAGAGGTAATGAAAAAAATTTCCTCAAAGTCCTCTAACATACTATCTTTTGAAAACTATATTCTATTCCCTAATTATATGATAAATGTAGTAAAAATTAAATATAGTAAAAATGTTTCAAAATAACATAGAAAGATAAAATTATCACCCAAACTCCTAATCCCAAAGACAATCATTTCTAATCTGAGATTATCTTCTGCCATTACATAGATAGATGATAGATAGATAGATAGATAGATGATAGATATTCTCTTTTTAAAGTTATTTAGATAAAAAGATTAGAAGAATAAATATCAGCAAAAAATATCAAAATTACTCACAATTCCATCAATCAAATGACGTAAGCATCATAGACTTGCTGCTGCAGAAGTATTGCTTATTTCCGTGGTTGTCCAGGTCTTAGGCACAGAAGAATGTGTCCAGGGATAGAAGAATGGAATGTGGAAGTTCTTTACATCTTGCTCCATCTACAACATAAACAATTAGAATTTTTATTTGATTTTGGCATATTATTTTTCCCATTTTAGTTCCTTTTTTCTGAGTTTTCATCTTTTGCTGTTTCTATATTTTTTGTTGCATGTATTTGTAAGCATATTTTAATGAGAACTGGGAGAGGCCATTAGGGTGATTGCTTTTTAAGTCAGAAATCTAATAGTTATAGGATGAGGAATCCCAATGAATTAGAGTAATAGCTAGTATCAAACATCATAAGGATTTCTGTAGCCCGGTTTATTAAGGAAGCTAGAGAGGATTTCTAGAAATAAAAGCCAATGCAAAAAGATTTCTAAAGGCAAAGAAAAATATGGAGAAATTTGTCCTATTGTTATTATACAATAACAAATTCTGCTGTTGGCCTCCTCACAGATTCCTGCATGAGGGAAGAAAATAGATTTGGCATACTTGCACAGTCTCATTGGAATTAATCTTCCTTTCTACTTAGTGACATTTGTTTCAGATCATTAGCAACTAAGAAGGCAGTGTGTAAGCTGGCAGGATAATTGAAGTAGAGATCCTTGGTTTACTGTTTCCCACTAAAAATCAAGGTCCAAATACTCAGGGATTCTAAAATAGAGGAAAAGAAGTAACCTATGGAAAAAATAATGTGAGCTTTATCTCAAAAATACAATTATATTTGATACAGAAAAAATTTCCTTCACTTCCAAGAGAGGAAGTTGTTTGTTTTTTAATTGAGGTAAAATTGGTATATAACATTAATTTCAGGCATACAACATAATAATCTGATATTTGTATACACTAAAAGTGATCATCTCAGTATGTCTAGTTAACCATCTATCACCATACAATTGACCCCGTCACCCTTTTTTGCCCGCTCCCCAAACACTTTCCCCCCTGATAACCACCAACCTGTTTCTTTTATCTACGAGTTTTGTTTTGTTTTGTTTGCTTGTTTGTTTTGTTTTTTAGATTTATATGAGTGACATCATGGTATTTCTTTCTCTGACTTTTTTTGCTTAGCACAATACGTTCGAGGTCCATCTACATTGTTCAAATGGACAGACTTCTTTTTTATGGCTGAGTAGTATTCTATTGTATATATACTGTATCTTCTTCATCAATTCCTCCACTGCTGAACATTTAGGTTTTTCCCATAACTTGGCTATTGTAAATAATGTTTCAATAAATGTAAGGGTACTCATATCTTTTTTACTTAGTTTTTTCATTTTCTTTGGATAAATATCTAAAAGTGGAATAACTGGATGATATGGTAGACCTATTTTTTAATTTTTTGAGGAAACTCCATACTGTTTTCTACAATGGCTGCCCCAATTTACATTCCCAGAACAGTGTACAAGGGTTTCCTTTTCTCCACAGTCTCTTCAATGCTTGTTATTTCTTGTCTTTTTGATTATACCCATTCTAACATGTGTGAGGTGATATCTCATTGTGGGTTTAATTTGCATTTCCTGGATACTTCATGATGTTGAACATCTTTTCAGGTGTCTCTTGGCCACCTGTATATCATATTTAGAAAAACATCTATTTAGATCCTCTGCCTGTTTTTTTTTTTTCTGGGGTTTTTGTTTGTTGTCATTTGTTTTTGTTTTTGCTTGTTTTTGTTTTATTTTGCTTTTGCTATTGAGTTGTTAGAGTTCTTTATATTTTTTGGATATCAACCCCTTATTAGATATATGCTCTGGAAATATTTACTCCTATTCAGTAGGTTTATTTTCATTTTATTGATGGTTTCCTTTGCTGTATTGAAGGTATTTAATTTGACACAGTCCTACCTGTTTATTTTACTTTTGCTGCCTTTTCTCTGATGTCAGATCCAAAAATTCAAAGCCAGGATTGACGTCAAATTGCTTGCTATGTTTTCTTCCAGGAGTTTCACAGTTTCAAGTCTTACAGGCAAGTCTTTAATCCATTTTAATTTTTTTTTGTATGGCATAAGGTAGTGGTCTAGTTTCATTCTTTTATATGTGGCTGTCCAGTTTTACCAATACCATTTATTGAAGAGACTATTGTCCTTTCCCCACTATATATTCTTGACTCCTATGCTATAAATTGATTGTTCATGATTTGGTTTATATATGGGCTCTCTATTCTGTTCCATTGATTTTTTTTTAATTTTATTTATTTATTTGACAGAGAGAGAGACAGCAAGAGAGGGAACACAAGCAGGGGGAGTGGGAGAGGGAGAAGCAGGCTTCCCACTGAGCAGGGAGCCCAACGTGGGGCTCGATCCCAGGACCCTGGGATCATGACAAGAGCTCAAAGCAGACGCTTAACAATTGAGCTACCCAGGCGCCCCTGTTCCATTGATTTTTGTCTCTTTTTATGCCAATACCATACTGCTTTGATTACTATAGCTTTGTGTGTAGTTTAAAATCAGTGAGCCGGAAAATCAGGGAGTGTTTAAAATCAGGGAATGTGTTCTTCTTTCTCAAGATTGCTTTGGCTATTTGGGGTCTTTTGTGGTTCCATACAAGTTTTAGGATTGTTTGTAAACCACCCTTATGATCTTTGGTGAAATGGCACTGTAATTTTGATAAGGATTACACTGAATCTGAAGATTATGCTGGGTAATATGGACATTTTTAAAAATATTAATTCTTCTAATCCATGAGCATGGAATATCTTTCCTTTTATTTATGTCTTCTTCAATTCTTTCATCAGTGTCATAGTTTTCAGTGTACAAGTCTTTCACCTCCTTGATTAAATTTATTCCTATGTATTTTTTTCTCTTTTTGTGCTATTGTAAATATCATTATTTTCTCAACACTCTAATATTTTATTTTTATTTTACAGAAATGCAACAAATTTCTATATATTGATTTTGGACCCCACAACTCTACTGAATTCATTTATTGTACCAGTTTTTTGGTGGAGTTTTTAGGATTCTCTACATCATCTGAAAATAGTGATGGTTTTACTTCTTTCTTACCATTTTGTATGGCTTCTGTTTTTCTTGTTCACTTGCTGTGACTAGCATTTCCAACACCATGTTGAATAACAGTGGCAAGAGTGGGCATCTTTGTCTTGTTCCTAATCAAAGAGGAAAAGCTATCAGCTTTTTTTTGAGTATGTTAACTGTGGGTCTGTCATATATGGCCTTTATCATGTTGAGGTATGTTCCCTCCATACCCTTTTTGTTGAGGGTGGTTTTTTTTTTTTTTTAAATCCTAAAGCTATGTTGAATTTTGTCAAGTTCTTTTTCTGCCTCTATTGACTATACAATTTTTATCTCTCATTTTGTTCATATGGTGTATCTCTTTGATAAATTTGCTGATGTTGAACCAACCTTGCATACCTGGAATTAATCTCACTTGATCATGGCATATAATCCTTTAACGTATTGGTGAGTTTGGTATGCTAATATATATTTTTTTTAATAATGATTTTTTATTATATTATGTTAGTCACCATACAGTACATCCCCGGTTTCCGATGTAAGGCTCGATGATTCATTAGTTGTGTATAACACCCAGTTGGTATGCTAATATTTTATTGAAGAGTTTTGCATCTATTTCATCAGGGGTATTATTCTTTTTTTTTTTTTTTTTTTCAGTGACATACTTGTCTGTTTTTGATATCAGGATAATGCTGTCCTTCTAAAATGAATTTGGGAGCATTCCCTCCTCTTCAGTTTTTTGGAAAACTTTGAGAAGGATAGATATTAAATATTCTTTGAATGTTTAGAATTCACCAGTGAAGACATCTGGTCTTAAACTCTTGTTTGTATGAAGGTGGTTTTGTTTTGTTTCCTGATTCAATCTCCTTACTAGTAATTGGTCACTTAGATTTTCTATTTCTTTGTGATTCAGTCTTAGAAGAGTGCGTATTTCTAGAAATTGATCAATTTCTTCTATGTTATTCATTTTGTTGGCATATAATTGTTCATAGTAGTCTCTCATGATCCTTTATATTTTTGTGGTATTAGTTGTAACTTCTCTTTCATTTCCGGTTTTACTTATTTGAGCCTTCTCTCTTCATTTCTTTGTGAGTCTACCTAATGGTTTGTCAATTTTGTTTACACTTTCAAAAAATCTACTCTTAGTTTCATTAATCTTTTCTATTGCTTTTTCAGTCTCTATTCCATTTATTTCTGCTCTGATCTTTATTATTTCCTTCTTTCTACTAACCTTGGGCTTCACTTGTTCTTTTCTAGTTTCTTTTGATGTAAAGTTAGATTACTTGAAATTTCTTTGTTTCTTGAGGTAGGCATGTATCACTGAGGAACTTCCCTCTTAGGACTGCTTTTGCTATACTCCATTGATTATGGATTGTTGCATTTCCATTTTCATTTGCCTCCAGATATTTTTTGATTTCCTTTTCAATTTCTTCATTGACCCATTGGTTGCTTAGAGCATGTTGTTTAGTCTTCACATATTTGTGTTTTTTTTTTTTTTTCCAGTTTTCTTCTTATAATTGATTTCTAGTTTCATACCATTGTGGTCAGAAAAAATGCTGATATAATTTCAGTCTTCTTAAATTTATTGAGATTTGTTTTTAAACTTAACATGTGATTTGTACTGGAGAATGTTCTATGTGTACTTGAGAAGAATGGTATTCTATTGCTTTCGGATGGAATATTTTATATATTCTTATTAAGTCCATTTAGTCTAATGTGTCATTTAAGGCTGATGTTTCCTTATTGATTTTCTGTCTGGATGATCTATCTATTGGTGTAAGTGGGGGTATTAAAGTCCCCTACTGTTACTGTACTGCTATCAATTTTTCCCTTTATGTCTGTTAATATTTGCTTTATATATTCAGGTGCTCCTATGTTGAGTACATATTTACAAATGTTATATCCTCTTGTTGAATTGATCTATCATCATACAGTGCTTTCTTTCTCTTGTATTACAGTCCTTGTTTTAATGTGTACTTTGCCTGATATAAGTACAGCTACTTTTTATTTTCATTTACATGGAATATTTTTTTTCCATACCTTCACCGTCTGTGTGTATCTTTAGATCTCAAGTGAATCTCATATGCATATAGATGAATATTTTGCTTTTTTCCCCCTAAATCTATTCAGCCACTGTCTTTTGATTAGAGAATTTAGTTCATTTATATTTAAATTTAGTCCATTTATATTTAAATATGTACCTATTGCCATTTTGTTAGTTGTTTTCTGGCTGTTTTTGTAGTTCTCCTCTGTTCCTGTCTTTCTTGCTCTCTTTCTTTTTGCTTTGATGACTTTCTTTAGTGTTATGTTTATATACCTTTATCTTGTGTGTATTTATTAAAATGTTTTGGTTTGTGGTTACAATGATGCTTACATATAACAACTTATATCTACAGCAGTCTACTTTAAGTCAGTAACAACTTAAGTTTGATCTTTTTCTAAAGCTCAACATTTTTATTCTTCCTCTCACATTTTATGTTTTTGATGTCACATTTGATACCTTTTAATCTTGTGTCTTTATTACTATAATCTT
The DNA here is from genome assembly GCF_017311325.1 of Ursus maritimus. NCBI lineage: Eukaryota > Metazoa > Chordata > Mammalia > Carnivora > Ursidae > Ursus > Ursus maritimus. The sequence goes on along the minus strand of NW_024423343.1, from coordinate 88,326,159 downwards.
ATTTATACTACTTTTGTCTTTTAACCTTTATACTAGATTTATAAGTGATTAATTCACTACCTGTACCACATATTTACCTTTCCAGTGAGATTTATTCTTTCATATGTATTTTTGTTACTAATTAGCACCCTTTCTTTCTAAAGAAATTCCTTTAACACTTATAAGGCCAATTTAGTGGTGATGAATTCCTTTAGCTTTTACTTGTCTGGAAAATTCTTCATCTCTCCTTCTTTGCTTCAATTCTGAATGATAGCCTTACTGGGTAGAGTGTTCTTGGTTGTAAATTTACTCCTTTCATCATTTGAATATATCATTCTCTTTTGCTTTGCAAAGTTTCTGCTGAAAAAATCAACTAATAGTCTTATGCGAAGTTCCCTCGTATGTAAGTGGTTGTTTTCTTCTCACCACTTTAAAAATTCTCTCTTTAACTTTTGACATTTTGATTATAATATGTCTTGGTATGGATCTCTTTGGGTTTATCTTATTTGGAACTCTGATTCCTGGATCTGAATGTTGGTTTCCTTCCCCAGGTTTGGGAAGTTTTCAACCATTATTTCTTCAAAATAATGATAAATTATGCTGCTTTACCCAGTCTGCTATTGATCTCTTCCAGTGTATTTTTCAGTTCAGTTATTATATTCCTTGGCTCTGTGACTTGTTTGGTACTATTTTCTGTCTCTGTTAACATTCTCACTGTGTTCATCCATTCTTCTGAGCTCAGTGAGCATGTTTTGACCATTACTATGAACTGGCTGTCAAGTAGATTGTTTATCTCCATTTCATTGAGATCTTTTCCTCAGGTTTTTGTCTTATTATTTTATATGTAACATATTCTTCTTTCTTCATTTTGCTTGGTATCTGTTTCTATGCGTTATGTGAGACAGTAACTACCTCTCCCTGTCTTGAGGGAATGGCCTTGGGTAAGAAATGAACTTTATCATTTAACCAGCTTGCTCAGCTCTTAGTTGTCTCTCAAATCTTTTTGATTGTCCTAGTAGCCTGATTTGTTCTTGACAGATCCTTGTTGTTGAGAGTGTGCCAAGACCTGTCAGTGTTCAAAATGGAGTGATCTCATCCAGTACCTAGTTTCAGGCTAATTGGAAGTCAATTCTTTGAAAGCAACATATTAAAAAAGTACACAAATACACACAATTCTGTAGGGCCACAATCACAGGCCCTGATAGCCTCTAGACTAGAACTGGAGGTGTTCCCTGGGTGACAGGTGCAAGAATCGAGACTTCAGAGGAGTGTATCTGCTCCTTTCTGGGAGTGAGCTGTGGCAAGACCAAGGGTGGGTGAAAAGATGGTGTCTCCTTGCCCATGTTCTTACAGAATGCCTCTCCATGTGTGGCAAATCTGAAGCCTGTACCTTAGGTTAAAGGTCCATGATAAGTAAATGAGTCTTTTTCATAGACATACTGGGGGTGTGTTTTAGTCTGCTGTCTGTGCAGTGCCCTGGGTAAGGTAACCTCAAGCAATTCTATGATGTAAGTCTATTATAGCCCAACTTTACAGAATAGGAAACTGAGGAACTTAATTGTTAAGTAAGTAAGGTCACACTCATAAGTGATACAGCCAAGATTGAATTCCAGACCGTCCGGCTCCAGGATCTATGCAGACTAACCATTACACTATAATGCCTCTGCCATCTTATCACATTTTCCTAGTAAACGTGTTTTTCCACTGTTAACGACTATTATTTACAGACATTCTCTTAAAATCTACAAAAATCACTCCCTTTCTTCATTCTTAATTATCTTGTTTTTTTTTAATTTCCCTAAGAAAATAAAGTATTCAGAAGACAATTAGCTCATCTTTCCATCATCAAATCTCCTAGTCTCTATAATAAGTATCCATATATCCAAATTTCTGATATAGCAGGTGAAACAACCTTACTAAAACAGGGCTGCTAAATCTAGTCGAAAAGGGAACTGTCTTTCAATCCTCCTGCCTGCTCAGGAATTTGGCTCTTACATCTCATTTACTCTACTTATTGTGTCATTCCTAATGACTTATGTGGTAGAGGCAATGATGCCCATTAAAGATTTCAATTGCTTTCCTAAATTTTCCAGTCATTAGGCAGGCCATGTGATTATTTCTGACCAAGTAAACATATAACCATCTCAGACTAAAAGAGTGAAAAATCCCATGTACACTTTTCTAGGCTTATTCTTCTGCTATAGCAGTTGAAGAGTTTGCATAATTGAGATCATGCACATATAGGACCATGGAGCCTCAGTCAGACTGTGGCCTCAAGAAACTATGGGTAGCAGGGCTTCCAGCATACCCTCCCTAAACATGTAGCCTGGGTGAGAAATAAACCTTTATTGTAGTAAACCACTGGAATTTGGGGTCTAATTTGTTATTGCAGCATAACTTAGCCTACCCTCCCTAATAGAGCATAAAATATTTTATCAAAAAACATCTCTTGGCCTTAAATTCCCTTCCAGCTAGTGTCAACTTATTCTGCTTTCTTTAGAGAGAAATCATTGAATGTATTACTACATTCAGTCTCCACTTCCTTGCCTTTAAGAAAAAAATCTGTAATCAGGCTTTTTTCCTCACTCTTAAAAATGTCACTAAATCCATCAGTCAGTTCAATGTCCTTATGTTATTCAACTATTATCATGCTTTATTCTCAGTGAAATTTGTTTATTTCACAGATGACTTCCCTTTAGTTTTGGTTGCCAGCTTCTTTTTCTCTACTCTTTCCCAATCTTGGTCCTTGGCCCTCCTCTCTCTCTATCTCCTTCAGTGATCTTATCATTTCATGCATCTATATACTGATGACACCTCATTTGTATACATCACCCAGGCCTCTCCCTAATGCTGGACTCATCCCTGAGTAGTTAATAGGAATAGTTTAGAGGTATCTAAAACATAACATGTTCAAGTCAAAACTTTTTATTCCTATCTCAATCCCCTAAACGTTGGTTTCTTTACTATTTTCCTCATTGCAGCCACTAACGTTCACTCACTTCCTAGACTCAGTCATGGCCTATGCGTGGATGAATGTTGTGTGCCGCTAAAATTCTAGATGGCTCCATTCTTTTTATTATTCTTTCTCCAATCTCAACTTTACCCACATATAATCCATCAGAAAGCTCTATTGGGTTTACTCTAAAAACATATCCATGTCCCATTACTTCTGCTCACCTCTTTAAACATCACACACCTCTAAGATACCATCTCCTTCATGGACTTTAGAAATTGACTCAAAACTGGTCTCCTTGCTTCTATTCTCACCACACTACAGTTTATTTTCTACACAGTCACTAGGGAACTCTTTAAAACCATATATCAGGTCATGTCACTTCCCCTGCAATACTCTTCTACTGCTTTTCATCAAATTTAGAGTAATAGCCCAGCTGCTTACCCCCTTGGCCTATACAACTTGGCCTCCACTACCTTCCAGCCTTACCTCCTGCTTTGCTCCTTCTGAACCTCTCCACTTCAACTATGTTGGCGTCCTTGAGGTTTCTAAAACAATCTAGGCTAGTTTTTGCTTTAAGACCTTTATATCTGCTATTTCCTTCCTATGCTGTTACCTCTCTACTGCACACTGTTTTTTAAATCTTCGCACTACTTGTTCCTACATATCTTCAGATCTCTGCCTAAATATCCCCTCCTCAGAAAAGCCTACTCTGACATCCATTCTAAAACAACCTTTCAACTTCCTACACTATGTCCCACTTTCAATTTCTTAGTAACATTTACCACACTATAAAAGTATATTCTTGTATATACTTGTTTATTCAACTATTTCGTTTCTGTCTTCCCTAATATAACTTAAGTACAGGGAATTTGTCTTGTTTGTCACTGGATTTCCAGTGCTCGGAATAAGGCAGGCATCTAGTAAATGCTCTGTGCATTGCTATTATATTAATGAATGAATTAATAAGTTACACATGTCTACTTTTGCATATGGTTCTTTTGGAATTTTATCATTTTTTTTTAAATGAAAGGGAAAGATTCACTGAGGTGGAAAATATTTCTGACATAGAGAAGATCAGGAAAGATCCCTAGCTGAACAAAGGCCAATTCTACAAATAGTTGACAAATTGGCTGAGTTTTGGTCAATTCATTTTTTAAAGTCACCTCCTGAAAGTGTAGGTTTTTGCAGTCACTGGATCAGCCATGCAGTCAATCCAATTCAACCTCAGAAGTGGGAAATAGATTGAATGTTTTTAAACCTATATTTTTTATTCTCCCAACAGGGGCAGTCTATACCTTGGGCAATTTCTAACACAAAAACCATACATTTATGAAAATCTCTATAGTGTTAACCTGGTTGCATCCACTTTTCTGCTGCATGATTTCCTCTTCACATTCAAGTACTTAGAAAGCACTTGCCCTTGTTACTATAAAAACTAATATTGGAAACTTTTCTAATCTTCATGTTTCCTGAATTCATACTAACAGAAGGGAAAGAGACCAGCAATCTCATTTGTTGTTATTCCAAATACAGCCTCATCTTCATCTTCACATTTGAGCACTAAGTTTAAGAGCAAAATTCATCACAGAGCAGAGAAAAGGGGCACATTTTAGCAGTTAAGCTTCAGGACAACTTGATCTGACCTAAATGCTTTGTAATCTCTCGTTAAACAAAAGCTTTAGCTTCCGTAATCCTCCTCTTTATCTATCCCTATGAAGCCTCCTGTGGTTAAAGCTCTGCTCATGTCATTTTTATAAACAGCATAGATCTCTGCCCACAAATAGTTTTCCAAGGGTGATGGCAGCAGGGTCAACTTAGCTCAAGTGCCATGAGTCATATTTCCCTCCCTTTGGAGACACCTGCCCAAGCAAAGCCCGAACATCCTTTGCTTGTATTCTCACTGCACAGACGTCCTGTTACTGAGCATCCAGGCAGCCAAGGGCCCTGGCTCATTAAAGCATGGCTGAGAGACTACTGTGTCTGTCTGCACCTTCTGTTCTTGAAATTCCAAGAAAAGCCTTCCATTTGTCCTGTAAATATGCACTGTGCTGCACTGTGCCACACTGTACCCTTGGCTCCACCCAAAGTCTGGTGTCTTTGATAGGGTCCTTTGGTGGCTGTGAAATTCTGTTTCTTTTCCTGAAGGGAAATATCAAGGAAGTTCAGACTCTATGACTCCAGACTGATGCCCTAAGGAAGCAACAGTCTAGCCAGGATTGAAATGGTTCATGCTGGCCCAGTCACTGTGAACTTTCCAACAGGCATCTTATTTTTTTCAGGCATCTTTAATACATGTTGATGAAAGCCTGTGTATAGAGACAGTGAAAAGCTACAATTCAAATAAAAGCCAAAAAAATAAAAAATAATTTAAAATATATATCACTATGTAGAAAAATCAGAGAGACCAATGTGACTATATGTATACACACATACATACACACACACAGACACACACGACTCTCTGCAAGGGAGCAGCTGTCCTTATGTCTTCTCACAAGCCCATGCTCTAAATATTGTGAAAGAGAAACAATCTCTGGATAAATCCTCATAGGCTAGAGATACATTTTGACTTTATCTATGATCTAGAACTCTGGACTCAGACTCATTGACTGGAAAGTCACTATTGCTGGGAATGAAGAGAACTGGATTCTCAACAAGTAGCCTACTTTAATGAAAGGAGTATGGACTTTATAATTAAAGAGACCTAGCTTTAAATCACTCAGATTCCATTTATTAACTGTGCAACTGTAAGCAAGTACCTTAACCACCCGGAGCCTCAGTTTCGTCATATGCACAAAGCTTTTTGGAAGCATTAAGGATGATGTGCATGAAGAGGCTAGAACAGTGTAAGATCTCAGGGAACTGTAGGCTAACTCTTACTCTTGTTGGATAAGACACATGATGTCTTTGGGCTCCAGGTTTTTCCTCAAAGAATCAAGTCTAGAGCTCAAAGATTCAAAACTTAGTGGTTATACTTATGGAAGAAAGACCGATGATATAAAGAATCAGGATTTTCTTGACATAAGTTGATGAGTCTCTTTCTTCTCCTTTTTGTGTTTGGATGGTAGATGGGCAAAATTTCTGTCTTCAGATATGCACAGGTGTTAATAAAATTGAACAGGATGATGGTAAGTCCTTAGGAAAGAAAGTGTAAAATTGCCACTCTCATCTTGTCTTTGTGCTCACTTGCTCACTCTCTATCCTTTCTTCTCATTCTCTCTCTCTCTTTCCAAATGGAGAATGTACCGTCTCAGGCTTACATTTCATGAGATTATTAATATGAACATCCTTATAAAACTATAGGCAAACATAAGCTCTTATTTTTAACTATGTAAACATTATTGCTGTGTCTCCAGTTTTCCTTGGATATATATTATGTTCAACTCTGGATTGTCCTAGAAAATAGTAATTTAAGTGAAGTTAATGTCCTTAAAGTGCCCTATATAAAGAATACTGGGTGAAGGGATCATACTGTCTTGCACTATATTTGATTTGTATTAGACAATTTCATCTGTCACCCAGGACTGCCACTTAGTTCCTACAAAGGAAAGTAATGCAGCTGGACTCAGTGTCATCATTTTTAAAATGTGTACATATACAAGGACTTTCTTGATCTTTTATTTAAAGGGTAGGTGATAGAATTCAGATGGAATTAATCTTTTATTTAAAGGGTAGGTGATAGAATTCAGATGGAATTAATCAATACATAGCTATATGTATACACACATACTGTTTTGAGTTGAGTAGCTGGCATTTTTCATTTGTTTTAGGTGATCAATCTATCCTTAAATAGCTTTCAAAAGCCATGAACTGGTCTGATTCAAACACTGGAATTTTCATTATATTCTTCTTATATTGATTACAGTAACTACAATAACAAGCCAATATCCACAGGGTAAAACTAATCTTTCTCATGCTGGTGAACAATTGGTGAATTGCGTGGACCTATTTTTCTCTAATGACGTGGACTATGTTTAATCATTAAATGTGTCCTCAAATTGCCTGATTCTGACTTGTTTTTCAGCTTGACTGGGCTCTAGTGAGTCAAAGTGGTAACTCCATGCACCAAACCTTTTGTAAATGAGTTACTGAAAGACAGAACCTCCAGCCTCAGAACAAATGCTACAGATAAGGTGGAGTCTTAGCACTTACACCTGGTCATCTTTAGCATCACTTTGCTTTGTACTTCTGAATGGGTATAATAGTTTTCTGTTGCCATGTAACAAATTCCTACAAACTTAGGAGCTTAAAACAACACACATTTATTATTTCAGAGTTTTAGTGGGTCAGAAATTTGGGCACCTCTTTGAGTCCCCTATTTAAGGTCTCACAGGGCTGCAATCAGTGTGTTGTCAGCTGGATTGAGTTCTCATTTGAAGTCTTGAAATTGTCCATATCCAAACCTATTACCATTGTTGACAGACTTTACTTTCCTCGTGGCTGCAGGGTTGAGGGCCCTGGCTTCTTACTGGTTGGAGGTTGGGGCTGCCATCCGTTCATAGAACCTGCCTGCAATTCCTCACCATGTAGACTTTCCCTAACGGCTGCTAACTTCATGTTAGCAGGGTGAGTCTCTATAGCCGGTTTGCTGCCAAGGTCATTTTAAATAACAATGTACTCATGGGAGTGACGTCCTTTACTTTTGCCGTAATCTATCAGTAAAAATCAAGTCACAGGTCCCATCCACAGTCAAAGAAAGGGAATTATAAAAGAGCATGAAGATAAGGAGGTAGGAGTCATAGGGGGTAGGGCTCATTTTAGAATCTGTCCAATACAATAGGTACAAAAGGCAAAATATTGGGAGGGGCATAAAAGAGGTTTCAGGGCACCAACACTCTTCAAGAAGATAAAGTTAAAGGCAGAGATGGAGACAATAATGTTACCAGCCCAGTAAGACTAACATTTGGTACATTTCTAAACTCATATTTTATAAATATTTGCTCCAGGGGAAGTGGGTTGGGGGATAGGTGAAATAGATAAAGGGGATTAAGAGTACACTTATGATGAGCATGGAGTAATGCATAGAAATGTTGAATCATTATATTATACACCTGAAACTAATATAATACTATATTAATTATACTTCAATAAAAAATTAAAAATACAAAAAATATTTGTTCCATATTTATATAGTGAAGAAATAAAGGGCTGTGAAGGGAGGGGAGACAAAAAGAACGCTGAGGGCAGCAGTCAAATTTGGAAACTCACTCAGTAAAGTAAATCCTTGCATTTAACTGCCACCACATCCTTTAGGAGGTAGTCTAGTCACCATCACCTGGTATTCAGTTATGTTATCCACAGCCTCACCATCCTAACCCAAAGTATCCTATAACATTGTTCCTTTTAACTACAGGCAATACTCATCCTAAGACAAATTTTGGTAAATTCGATTTTCTCTAACTCTTTCCATTCCTGAGCATATAGCAGAGTCTAACAGATCAACTCCCAAGTAAAAGACTGTACCCTTAACTGAGTTGTGCTTTTATACTTACTAGCAGAGTTTTTAAACTTGGCAATGCAAAGAATTAGGATGGGTAACAGCCTTAATTATTACTAAGTTTTGCCAAACACTAACTGGAATAACCTCTAACTATCTAGGTGTCTATTTCTAACTGCTTGATTTAGGTTTCTGGAAACTTCACCTTGTTAGAATTCAGGTTTGGAGAATTTACTAACCTATAGAGAAATTAGGGTGGAGTGGTAACATTGTAAATGAAACTACGGAACTCCTTATAAATACTTTCATATTCTTTGAAATAAGACAATATAGATGGAACCAAAAGAGAATACCAATTATGATCTAGATATCCTAAATTAGCAATAAAACAAAGAAGGAAGGAAGGAGAGAAAAGGAAAGAATGAAAAAAATAAATATACGATTAATTTTTACTTATGATCACTTCCTCTCAGGATTCTCTTCGGAAATTCCCACCTTGGCCAGCAGAACTCCTGAGGTAAGGGTCCTAAGTAGGGGAAGCCTCACAGTAGTCTACCACTTTTGTGCTACCTGCATGAGCTCTGGAGGCACTGATCTGTGACCCAGGTTTAGCGCATCATTTAACTATTTCAGCACTTTCTCTCCTTTAAGAAACCCATGGGGGGGGGGGGTGCCAAAAACAAAACAAAAAACCTCTTGGTTAAAACTTTATCTTTTATTTTTGATTTGTGAATCCTTTTTTCCCTTATTTCTAGATACACCAAAAGAAGTACCTCAAACTCACTGCGACCAAAATATTCATTGTTCCCAAAAAGCTAAGACGGAAACCTTCATAACTACACTAGAACTTGGAGTAAGGATATTTGTAGCAGAAGAATTTTGGTACACCCAACTCAGACCTACCTTCTACCTTTTCAGCAGGAGGCATTAGCTCAGGTCATCTATCTCTTCACAGCCGAAAGTGGGGTCATACTCAAGTGTGACTATTTGTTCTCACGTTAGTCCCTTGCCAGGCTGCCATTTTTATTCCTCTCCATGTATCAAAATCTGGCTAAGGCTTCAGGGTTCATCTTTAGTCCCTGTGACTACTTTCTGCTCCAGTGGTCTCAACCTGGGCTGCATTGTAGAATCTCCTGGGAGATCTAAAAAAAAAAAAAAAAAAAAAATCCAATGTCCAGATCCCAAGCATGCTTATTTAGTTGGTCTAAAATGGAGCATGAACATTTTTAAAGAGCTCCTCAGGTGATTCTAATGTACAGCAAGATTCGAGGACTATTTTTACATTTAATTCCATTCAACTTGAATCACATTTCCTTTTGTAGTTTAATTACATTTTCCATATTTCTATGTGTAAATGTCTCAGCTTAGAGTTAAAAAGCCTCTTGTTCTTCCAACTGTGGATCCTCGTTTGCTCATCCAGTCAAGAAGAGCTTTTCATCTTTAAAATAGAAAACTGACTCTGCTTGTCGTGAGCTTATATATAAGGAGGGAAAGTGTCACTTTGGGGCACAGGGCTGAGAACATCCTTTACTGTTTAACAACCATTGTGTACAAAAAACATCAAAGCCTTACTTCCTGGCAGAATAGGAGTTAACTATGTCATGGGACTTGAGGGGTTCTTGGCAGAGCATTTGATTTAAATATCTGCTTTACTCTTGGTGTCACATTAACAGAACTTCTGTCATTAGAGATTCATTTATTTGGATTAAGATTTCACCTCTTCAGCAGCTTTTCATTAGTCATAAATAATCCTAGAAGGATTCATTAAGACCTTTGTGTGAAATAGCTCACCAGGTCACTGTTGCTTATAATAAGAGGAAGCATATACAATTACCACTTGTGATAGACTTTGTCTCCTTCTCTATGCTGGGCTCTCCATAAAGGCAGAGCTGTGCCTGTATTAACTATTATGTCCCCAGCACCTAACTCAGTACCTGGACAAAGCAGATTATAGTAAATGCCTTTGAATGAATGAATGATGAATAAGTGGATGAATGAACACACTTGAGAAGATGGATGGCCACAATTAGTTACGAATCCTGAAAGAAGTAATAGAGAAAGAAAAAAAAAAAGAATTCTTGGAGGAAAAACATTACCATGTCATAGTTCTCCTGGAGTCTGAGGCGTTGCACAACCTTCTCTCAAAGTATGTTAAAGACAATTCCCTAATAGTTCCATTTTGAGGCTATTGACTTTTTTTGCTGGGATTCCTCCCCCCATTTTTCTTCTTCAATAATATTAATAAAAAGAACAATTAGAGCTATCATTCCTTGAGGTTTTACTAAGAACCAGACATTATACTAATTACTTAGGTATTTTTATTGAGCCTCTCAATAACTCTATGAGGCAGGTATTTTCATTACCAATTTACAGATGAAGAAACCTAAACTTACAGAGGATATGTAAGTTCTGACGATCAAATGGCAGATGTGGGATTTAAGCCACAATCTGTCTGATGGCATGTGGTTTCATTGGATCCTGACGCACCTTTCATCTGCTTTTCCCCATCTCAACATATACTCTTTCTTCTTCTATCTCTTTCACACAGTCACATGTACACCTTAGGCATGAGGGTGCAGTTTACCCTGTCTGAACATATGGTAGCCTGAAGAGGTCTGAGTTGGGAGACTACAGGTAATATTACAACAATAGGGATCAACACAGCTTCTGGAATTGAACTTAAAATGCACAGTTTCTCGGCAGCCAATATGCAGAGGAAAGTATGGTGAGGTCTTAATCTATTTTGTTCCACCAGGAAAAAAAGGTTTTCTTCATATCAAACTTGCAGATTTCCTACATTGAAAGGGGAACATATATGATATAAAAGGAAACATTCTCAGTCCTTATTTCACATCAAATGCAGAAGAATGATAGGACAGTCCTTACTTTTCTGATGAAAGTCAGAGCCATGATACCAGAGTGCAATTTAGTATTTAATTAGTTGTGCAAGATACTTTATGCCACAGGATTCTCGGGATCTTGTGATGAAATGCAACTTCCATTAGCCTGGATCCTCCCTTTGGTGCAGTGAATGGAAAGATCCACTGCTAACCTCAGTTAGACATTTAGTGAGAACAAGGAATACATTTGTGTTGTGCTAAACTCCTTAGATTTTGGAGTTTTGTTGTTATTGTTGTTGTTACTTTAGCACAACCTGGTTACTTTTTTTTCTCCAATTCAGAAATTTAAAATATCAATGAATATGGGTGGGAAGGTAGAGGACAGATTTTAAAGAGAAAGTCTAAGTGGATGCCACTGAATGATGTTGTAGTAACAAAAAGAAAATTTCAGTAACTTAAAAAAAAATGCAGACATTCTCAATTATTGCACCGTGTGTCTATTGTGGGTTGGCTAAAGATTCCACTCTCCCATGGTGACAATCCTTATCCTCACTCTAGGACCCAAGCTGATGAAGTTACCACTGTCTGGAATATGCTAGTCTGTATGGCAGTGGGAAGAGTATATTCTGGAGGGTCTCAGAACAGCAATTAAATACTCTGCCTCAGTAATTCAGTTGTCATTTTTGCTTAAAACTTACTGGCCAAGGATGCCTGGGTGGCTCAGTCGGGTAAGCATCTGCCTTCAGCTCAGGTCATGATCCCACAGTCCTGGGGCATCAGGCTCCCTGCTCAGCAGGAACTCTCTTTCTCCCCCTGCCCCTCCCCCCCTGCTCATGCACTCTCCCTGGAATAAATAAAATTAAAAAAAAAAATCATTGGCCAGAACAAGCCACAGAACCCCACTCATCCACAAGAATGTAGGTAAACATAATCCTACCAGGTATCCAAAGGCGCATGGGGGAAAGCGGTCAATGGGTAGTACTAACGACTGTGACAGGAGAGACTTGATATGATTTATAGTATCATCTTGGCTATTATATGGTGAATATATCATGGAAGCAAGAGCAGAAGAAGGAAGAATACCGGTTTAGAGACTACTTCAGTTACCCATGAAAGACAGGCTAATGGTGTGGAGGTTGTTAGCAGAAGCAGGAACCTCAGATTGAGGTGATGGGGGTGGTGCCGAGGAGGGATCGCCCTGCAGTGCTTCCCTGAAACACCATGAATAGGTTGGTCTGAGGGCTCCCATTAGACGGCCGGTGGCCTCCTACCCAGCCAGCACCATGAGCATAGCGTTGTGTCCTGCGTGCACATGAACAAGGATGGGGACCCAGGGCAGCCTGTCAAGAGCTACAATTACCTGCTCAAGTTCTTGCTGGCGGATGACAGCGACGTGGGACAGGGCAAGATCCTGGAGCGCGTGCAGGAAAGTACAGCCTAGGCCGCGTAGGCCTACAGTAACCGGATCGACTACTAGAAAACTACCATCCTGGAGGGGGGCCAGTGGGTCAAGCTGGAGTTCTCGAACATGTCTGGCCAGGGCAGGTTGCGCACGGTGTTCGGGTCCTACTCCAGGGGCGCGCAGAGGTTCCTCTGGGTGTGCGGCATCACTAACAGCTAGTCCTTCTACAGCGCAGATGGGGGTATCGAGGAGATCAATGAGCATGCGCCCCAGAGTCTCCAGGCTCCTGGCCGGGAACTTGCCACACCTGTCCTTCAACAGCAAGTCGCGATAGAGCAGGTGCACCTGCGTGGAAGAGAACTGCCCAACCTTGTTCACGGTCAGCCAGCTGTACCTCAGCGTCATCAAGTCCTTCACTGGACCGCCCCGGATCGTGCTCGGGCAGCACAGCATGGGAAAGACCTGTTGACCCAACCGAGTGCTCAGGCCATTGTCTCCTATAGCCCCGTACCCCTCAAAGACAAACTCCCACTGCCAGTCACCTCAAGTCCTTATCAATTGGCAACTGCATCCAACACGCACCTGTGCCGTTACTCACTGGTAGGCGGGTAGGCAATGGCGGCCACAAGGGCTGCAGCCTCAAGAGGTCCGAGTCCATCCGTCTCAGAACTGCTTGTGGAACAAATGCAGTAGCTAGTGGGGCAGGCCAGATGCGCTCTGGCAGGGCTCGTCCTTGGCGAACGCTCCCCGCCCGGCTGGGAAGCTCCCGGATGCACCACCGAGTGGGTTTGGCTGTCTCAGCCGGAACAAGCCCCGCCCAGGGCTGCGAGGTGCTGTGGGAAAATTAGGCGGAACAAGTCAAGGGCCCCGTGGTGCAGCTGAGAAGCCGCCAGGAGGTGGTCCCTAGAAACCCGGGAGGCCTGGCTGGCCTTTCTTATTTATATAGATGTTTTACCCCTTTTGTACATATTGAAATCACCGGCAGGGAATCCTCAATGCAGCCAAGTGGTTAGCCCATGTCAGCTGTGGAGATGAAGTTGAAATATTCGGAGAGGAACGGGATTTGAGGCAAAAACGCGAAGGAATCTGCTGTCAAAACTTGAATGTTGGGGCGCCTGGGCGGCTCAGTCCTTAAGCGTCTGCCTTCAGCTCAGGGCGTAATCCCAGGGTCCTGGGATCCAGCCCGCATCCGACTCCCTGCTCCGCTGGGAGCCTGCTTCTTCCTCTCCCACTCCCCCTGCTTGTGTTCCCTCTCTCGCTGGCTGTCTCTCTCTCTGTCAAGTGAATAAATGAAAAATCTTTAAAAAACAAAACAACAACAACAACAACAAAAACTTGAATCTTTTTTTGAATCCACATACATTTCACATAAGGTGTGGGGGGGGGGGCTGCGCAGGGGCCCCTGGGGACTCACGGAATAAGTGAACCCTTTGGAAGCTTAGGACAGTAAGCCCTACCCCTGGCTACATGTACCAGCCTTTATGAGCACATGGGTTTCTGTTTTTTCATTTTGCTTTTTTTCTTTTTAAATTGGTGTCTCATTTTAAGGTACAGCAAACACAACTTTGGCGATGGACTGAGAAAAAGAAGTTTCAAGGGTGATTGATGAGTTTTGGCACGAGCGCCTGGGTCAATTAAGCTGTTTATTGGTAGAATATTAATGGCAAGGGCTGGATTAGAGATGATATTGAGAATCAAGTTGCTTGCTTTTTTGAATATATTAATTTTCAATGCCTAGGTTTATCAGACTGAAGCCCAGGGGAAGGTTAAGGAGTCAGCTTAGAGGGGATGATGTGCATACCTGAGAATCACCATGAGACCATCTAAGAAGTGAGTTTTGTAGAGAAGATAGAACAAAGTTACTGATATCTTGGACAATGTGGGTAGGTGTGTTTTATTATTATTTTGAATATTGGAGACTAACAATACATTTGTATGGTAATGGGAAATGGGTGATTCAGGGAAGATGTGAAACACCTGCAAGAGTAAATTCCTTGAAAGGGAGAGAGGAATTAGGAAACAATAAATTCAAACTCACTTTGAGTTAAACTCAGTTCTGACATTAAATTGTCAGTGATAAACTCTGAGAAAAAACCCCAAGATGTGCATTAAAAAATTCTGAGAGATGACTTCGAACAACCCTAAACTTTCTACAACTTGGGGAATAGCATCGACATGATATAATTTAGATTGTGAAGTCCAGCTGGATTAGTGACCCTAAAATCACACTAATAGAGTGCCAACGCCAACTTCATTGCTAATGTCTTTGTAAGATTCTCCTGCCTGGTTCAAATTAAAAACTCTCCCAAGATTTCCTTCAGTTACAAAACAAAGAAATACGCTCTAATCAACATGCATAATTATGCATATCATAGCGTGAAGATGATCAACACGTCTCTTGGAAATTTATGGTAACCACGATTTAGTTGTGCTCTCCTAGGGTTTCAACACAGCCTCTCTGGTTCCTGGGCTATTTCTTTCTCCCACAATTAGCCACGATTCTATACAAAGGGGAATGTATTCACCCTCCTCTTTCCCTACTCTACTGCTCTATGATATCAACTTTTACTACCTCTGAAAATGTTATTATTCCAACATCAGTAATGGCCAATGTAATAGCCTGGTAAACCTTCCGTAACAAAATACTGAAGACTGGGTAGCTCAAACAACAGAAACGTATTTTCTCACAGATCTGGGGACTAGAAGTCCAAGATCCGGGTGTGGGCAAAGCTGGTTTCTCCTGAGGTCTCTCTCCTTGGCTTGCAGACAGCTGCCTTCTCTCTGTGTCCTCGCATGGCTTTCCTCTGTGCAAGTGCAATCCTGGTGTCTCTCAAGGACATCAGTCCTATTTTTTTTGCAACCACCCCCTCTTATGAAGTTATTTAACCTTAATTGCCTCTTTAAAGGCCCTATCTCCAAATGCAGTCATATTAGGGGTAAAGCCTTCTAAATGTGAATACAATTCATTCCATTGCAACAATCTTTCTAATAAATTCAATGGCAATTCTGGCTTTACTTGAATAATGTGGTTTATTTCATACTTTTTATAACTCTGTCCTTACAAAAATTATTTTTAGTCCCCGTCAGTTTCATGACACTACCCTTTCTTTATTGTGCTTTTTCATTGGCTATTCCTACTCTGTCTCCATTCAAATTTCTCACCCCACACCTTCCCTTAATTGTTGTTAATCTCTAGGCTCAATCCTGAGCCCCCTCTTAAAATGATTTCACTAAGGGGTATTACTCATGCCACAGTGCAAACACAATCTGCTTAGTACTGATACACACTTTCATAACTTTAGCCCAGACCATTTCTCGAACCTCAGAGTCACGTGTATTCACTTTCTACTGAGCATCCTGGAATCTACTGAACATCTCTAAGCCACACACAAGAGTTCAAAAAATAGTTGGTTCTCAATATGTATTTGTTGAGTTCTTTCAATTCACTCATTCAGTCATTTGAAAATAGTCACTGATTACCTACATAGCTGCTACCTAAATAGCAGGCACTGTTTTCGGTACTTGGAATACATCTGTGAACCGAAGAGATCAAGATCCTTATTCTCAAGGAGCTCCCATCATAGCAGGTAAGCAATGGTCAACGAACATGTTAACCAAGTTGATTATACATACAGAAGCTGTTAAGTGCTAAGATTAAAGAAAAAGTAGAGCAAGATAAAGGGGATCAGGAATGGGACAAGGGGGTGGGTGGAAGGATTAAATTAGATGCTCAAGGGAACCTCATTGAGAAAGGGAGATTTGAACAAAGGTTTGAAGGAAATGAATGAATACATAGTTATACCACAGGCATCTCAAGTTCAAAATCTCCATTTCCAATACATCTCTTTCCTAATATTCTCGATATGACTATCATTCATTCTTTTACTAAAGTGACCATACAAATCTATCTGCCAAAATGGGACACACTGGAGTATAAAAGGATAGTACTACAGGCCTTAACTAGCACAGCCCTGGACAGACTCGGATGTCTGGGTATGTGGATAACTAGTTGTCACCCCAGGCAGAAACCTGATAGTAATCCTTGCTTTCTCCCACTCCCTCATTTCTCCCTTCCCTCACATCTTCTCCCAATAGATCACCAAGTCCTTTTGATATTACCTCTAGAATATCTCTTCTTTTTTTTCTTTTTAAGATTTTATTTATTTATTTGGTGGAGAGAGACAGCAAGAGAGGGAACACAAGCAGGGGGAGTGGGAGAGGGAGAAGCAGGCTTCCTGCTGAGCAGGGAGCCAGATGCAGGGCTCCATCCCAGGACCCTGGGATCATGACCTGAGCCGAAGGCAGACGCTTAAGGACTGAGCCACCAGGTGCCCCCAAAATATCTCCTCTTCTGTACTTCTACTATGCTGTCTCCATTCAGGATCTCGGGATCTGTGACTAGGATAGACAGATGAGCTTAAAAATGATCCTTTGTTCCCTCCATCAATTTCCCCTCAAATACTTTCTCTATACCTCAGATAGAATCTTCTTAAACACTCAAACCTAACACTCTCATTTAAAATACTTTTTTTGAGAGAAAGACGGGAGTCACAAGTGTGGGTAGAGAACACATACAGAGGGCTGACAAGAACAGGCCCAGGTTGGTCCCAAACACTCTTCTTGGTGGTGATCACCTATTCACCACGTGCAGGCCAACCCGGGCTGTGAGTTCTTGCCACAAACCTGCTCTGCCGAATGTATTCCCCAAAAGGTAAGAACACAGAAGAATCAGCCAAGTTTATCTTTGAAATCCACAATTTCTGCAATTTCAAGTCTAAAACTCAATGCCTCACAAAGATTAAATGCCCATTATTTGTCCTTAAGATGTGGGAAATTAAAAATATATCAGATCTCTCTGTATTTCCTATTTCAGCCCAAATGAATCCAATTAGGTTTCACTGCAAACTATAAAATACTCTAGGCCTATTTCCTCTTTAAATTGATTATAAATGTTGATGCTCTTAAGTATAAGTGCAAATTAATCTAGGGAATTCCATGAAATTTTATTTCTTAATTAAGCAATTTAAACTAAATTACTTAACTAAAATGACTACTCTGGCTCCTAAAATTGTTCAAGGTCAGACAAATGTAATCAAATGTAACATCGTGATTTTTCACTCGGCGTAAAACCTTTTGTCAAACTCATTGCACTGCTTTGGACTTGAGAGAGAGGAGAGTTTCCACGCTTGAAGAGGGTGATCTCTGTTAAGACTGGGAGGCAAAACTGGGTGACGACACTTGGGCCAATTGCAGAAGTTTCTGGAAAATGAAACATGATTTCCATTAAACTGAGAAAGGAACCAAGGGCTTAGACTGCCCAGAAATTAAACTTTCTACTGATACACATCTGGCAATGCTCCAGTGAGCACAATCCATTTGGCCAGCCAGATGGACTAGTCCTGGCAGCTTTTCTGTCTCATGCACAAAGCACTTCAGCCTGAGGAAGAGAAAAATCCCCAAACAAAAATATAAATAGAGAAGACTCCAGCATTGTGGCTAAACAATGGAGAAGACTTGTGGTCTTATAAATGAGCTTTCTACAACATTGTGCATTTCAGACATTCCAACTGTTACCTTTTTTTCCTTGATTTTTAATAGCTTATTTATCATGGGTGAAGGATGAGATTACTTATCTGAGGCCCCATGCTTTTGGCAGAAAACCTTTATAATGCTCAGTTACTCTCTCCTGGAGGAAAGAAGCCAATTTCTAGCCTC
Organism: Ursus maritimus; assembly: GCF_017311325.1. Classification (NCBI taxonomy): domain Eukaryota; kingdom Metazoa; phylum Chordata; class Mammalia; order Carnivora; family Ursidae; genus Ursus; species Ursus maritimus. The sequence goes on along the minus strand of NW_024423343.1, from coordinate 88,307,830 downwards.
TTTCTGAGAAAAGATACTAAATAATACCAACAAAGAATGTTGATAAAATCCTAACTGAAAAGATCATTTGAAAATGCAAACTTTTATATTGTTGACTATCAAAGGGACTCAGGCTAAAAGGATGGACTCACCGAAGAGATTATTTTTTCTCATTTGGGAAGGCTTACCCTCTTCTCACTTTCTAACACCATGAGTCCAATTCAAGTCCCCCATTAGCCTGAATGACAATTTTCTTCTGTCAGTCAAACTGTGCATCTGAGTTGAAGTCCATTGATCATCCATCAGCTGAACTGCCATGGCTACTCAATAATCATGGCCCATTTCTGATTCCTTAAGTCAGATGCCTAGTTGAGGGCATGACATCCACTGCACACTCTAAGCATGTTTTCTCTTTCCTCACCCAGAGTTTGCTGAGGAATATTCCACAGAGATAGAAATCCATTCTAAGCATCCATCCCTATGTATGCCTTTCATAATTATGGACTTCTAAAATTATTCTAAATATATATTTTAACTCACTTATCAATAGATTATTGGAGGGGGGTAGGTTGGAAGGTGTGACATAATTTTTTTTAAAAGTTGATGTCTTTTACTTACTGAACTTTTTTATCTAATACATTTTTTTTTGTCTTTAAATACATGGAGTCGGCCAAAACTTAAAATATAGTACTTCCTTCCATATCTCTTTCAAAGATTTACTTACTTCCCATTCTGTGCCACGTACCACACTGGGGATTTGTGTGAATTATCAATACAATAAAGCATTTGGGGTGAATTCCAGGTTTTGCATGTAAACTACCTGTATTTCCATTAGCTAATCTTTAAGTTTCTTTCATTATTTGCATCTTGACGAGATGTAAAGTTCCAGATCAAATAGCACAAACAAAAGCTCCCATGTGGAATATTTTCCAACATTTAATTGTGGTTCTTGTGGTGTTGGGCCATATATTATCTAGCTTGTTTGGAGAACTAGATTCCTTAACCCAGTCTCCTCTTCATTCAGAAATATTGGGAATTTCCTTCGTTTGTTTCAAGTAAGAAGTAATATGATTTTCTGTCTTTTAACGCCAGCTGCCTTCTCTGAATCAATCCTTTCACTCTTCCCAGCACTTCTGCATCCGGTCCTTGGCCACCATGGGCTCAAGCTCCTGGTAAAATCCTCAGAGTCCTGGCATGCTACAGTCTTTTTGAAGGGCCACTTCCTTAAATATGCTTTCCACCATAGTATGAGTTTATGTTTCTTATATTGCTTTCTTTTACTGTCTCCGTGAACTAAATCCAGAGTACTAGGACTGGAATTTTTCAGGCAAATATCGATTAGCAGACATTTTCAGAGACACAAGGAAGCTTGCTACCATCAAGCCCTCAGCATGTTTGCCAAGTGGGCATAGTTTGACCTTATCCCATTATCTAGTACTTTCCTTTCTCAAAGGTCTTGTGCTGCCATTCATCCTTTTGCTGGTCAAAGCAAAAAACACTTTTTTATTTTTTTAATTTAATTTAATTTAATTTTTTAATTCTTCTTAAGATATATTTATTTGAGAGAGAGAGAGCACATGCACTAGTGTGTCCGTGGGAGGGGCAGAGAGGGAGCGCGAGAGAGTCTTAAGCAGACTCTGTGCTGAGTGCCAAGCCCTACATGGGGCTTGATCTCACAACCCTGAGATCATGACCTGAGCCTAAACCAAGAGATGGACACTTAACCCACTGTGTTACCCCAACAAGACCCAACTTTAAAACTCAGTTTAACTGAGATATAATTTACATGTAATTCAATGCATCTATTCTAAGTATACAGAATAATGCCTTTTGGCAAATATATACACTGTGTGACCACCACCACCACAATCAAGATACAGAACATTTTCATCACCCCAAAAAGCTCCCTATGTCTCTAGGTCAATTCCCCACCCATTCAACCTCCTGACCCCAGGACACCACTGATGTGCCCTATGTCACGATAGGTGAGTTTGGTTATAAAACTGTAGTTCTAGAATATCATATCAGTTGAATCACCCACTATGTGTTCTTTATGTCTGACTTCTTTCACTCATAACGCCTTTCAGGATTCATCCATGTTCCTATGTGTATTGGTAGTTCATTCCACTTTAGTACTGCTACATTCCATTTTATGGATATACCACACTCTTTGTACATTCACTTTTTAATGGACATATGGGTTGTTTCCATTTTTTGGTTTCTCTTTGTTTTTCTGTTTGAGTAAATCTGCTATGAACTTACCTGTACAGACTTGGTGCAATGTATCAGGTGCTTTTACAAGAAGAAATATAAAATGAATATTCTAGGGCCATGAGTTCAGACACCAAAGGAGAAACAGGTAATATAAATGCACGAAGCAGACTGTTAGGTAAGAGGGGGTGGTGAGGGACGTAGCAACTGACCACAGATCCAGTTTTTAACTCTTACCTTATGAACTAACGTTAAGAAAGCTGACGTGAAAATGTACAGCAGCAGCAAAAGCAGAGTACTCTAGGTCAACTCATTCCTTGGATCAGGTAACAAACAGCTCTTTTCAGACTTTTTTCTCTCCCACAGGCTAAAGTATCATTAAGAATGCATCATTAAGAAAACAAATTTAGTTTTAGACAGCCTTGGGTTTGAATTCATCATCCACACCTACTAACTGTGTGACTTTAAGCAGATATCTCCATGTTTCTGAACCTTTGTTTCTTATTAGCAAAGTGGGGATAATAATGTTATCCACTTCATCACATGAAGGCAAAGCATAAACAAAATCAAAGTATTATCTGGTATTAGTTTAAACATTCTTTCCCCTCACTTTGGCATCAGCTACAATATTATTGCGTGTCTTCTACATGCCAAGCCCTATGTGAGATACTCTCATTATCTCATTTTATTAAATCTCTACTTCATTAGCTAGACAAGAAACTAAGGCCGAGATAGTTTGAAAGCCATGTGATGAAAGCAAAAATGAGGTCATTAGCTCTGCCTGGGACTTGCGAGGCTTCCTCAAAGCATAAGCCAACAGCATAATGATTTTCTTGACTTCAGATGTATCTGTACATTTGTAAAAGGCTGGGACACATTTGAAGGGACCTCCACTTCTTTGCAACCATTTCAGCTTCTTCCACTCATCCATAACCTGTAAGTCTAATATGCTTATAAAAAGCTGGAGGCCAAACTTTTCTGAGAACTTGTCTTTGGCCAACGCCAACCGTAATGTCAAAAATATGCCTCCTCCACTAGACTGTGAGCTCCATCCCCAGGGCCTGGCAGGATGCCTGGCACTTAGTAGGAAGAGATCATTGTACGGAGCACAACTTGAACATAGTTTTCCACACGTCAAATTCAGGAACCAGTAACTTTAGATAAAGAACAAGCACTCCCCCGCCCTTTTTTTTTTTAAGATTTTATTTATTTATTTGACAGAGATAGAGACAGCCAGCGAGAGAGGGAACACAAGCAGGGGGAGTGGGAGAGGAAGAAGCAGGCTCACAGCAGAGGAGCCCGACGTGGGGCTCGATCCCGTAATGCCGGGATCACGCCCTGAGCCGAAGGCAGAGGCTTAACCGCTGTGCCACCCAGGCGCCCCAAGCACTCCCTTTTTAATCCCATGGTGTGTATTGCTGTAATCTTTACAACACCTTTAGTAGCTTAAACTACCACTTGAGTGGTCTCAGTTGGCCTCATGACCAAAAATGTATCTCTCTTGGTATAATACTGAGTCACCTACGTTTATTTGTATATTTCAAAGATTTATTTATTTATTTGTTTGACAGAGAGAGCGCACAAGCAGGGGGTGTGGGAAAGGGAGAAGCAGGCTCCCCGCTAAGCAGGAAACCCCCCCTCCGCCCGCCCCCACCACACCAGGCTTGATCCTAGGACCCAGGGATCATGACCTGAGCCAAAGGCAGACGCTCAACTGACTGAGCCACGCAGGTGCCCCTTGAGTCACTTGTGTTTAAAATGATGCCACCTGCCCTCAGAGAATCCCTGTTGTTTCTTTGTCTATAAAATGAGCCTACGGACCAGGTGCTTTATAAGATCTTTACAGCTTTCAATTCTCTATAATTCAAATGGTACTCACTGGTTTCTCTCCCAGCTCCAATAACTTTGAGGTAACCTGGCATTTTTCTGAGGTCTGGTTCCTATAGAGCAGTGGCTCTCAGGACCAGCGGTGTCAGCAACGACAAGTTCACTAAGCTTGAGAACCACCCCTGCTGAAAGGGAGAATGCCATCTCTCTCTCTAGCCGGAGTCTTTCCTTGAACATCAACACTGGCTCCAACTCCATAGCAGCTGCCAGCTGACACCTCCTGCATTCTGCAGAGAGGAGAGTGCCTGGAGAGTTCTCTACATTCCACTCCCCCTGTCCTATGACCCAACATGACATCTTTCTTGGCCTCATTAATGAATTATGAGGATTCTTGAAACAATGGCGTCTTTCTAAAATTGAGCATCAGTCTATAAGCAAAGGCTATTGAATGGTTTCTGCCTGGTGGAAGGGAGAAGGTGTTTGGGGTGTGTATGTGGCTGGGGAGGATCAGAGCAAGAAAAGCTTCTGCCCGAGCATCTTATTAAGGAAGGAGCTTTGTTTTCAAATTTTGATATAGTTTCTAAATTAGTTTATGTGAAAGATGGTCATTTCACTTGTGTCCCATATTCGGAGCATACTTACTGTGGTATATTGTGAATTATTTTTAAAATAATTGCTGTCAAAATAAAATAAAATAAAATAGAATAAAAGTTGCTGTCCTTATCTCATAAACAACATAATTATCTTGCATTGGATTTTCATAAAAGTATTTAATTTGTTAATATATTAAATTCTTGGGCCCTATTTTTGCATGATAGTGGACTATAGCCTCAGTATATCAACTTGCCTTGTCCTCTCTTTCTGTGAGAAACCATGGGAAGGTACTCAGGAGTCGAAATGAGCAGATAGGAGAATACATTAGGCCCCAAATGGATACAATCCGACTTATGCTAATAACTTCCCCTTAAAACTGAATTCCCTCAGGCATTTAAGGTACTTCTGAATTTCATGTCTTAATGTCTTATTTTCATTCATATCAAAAGTCAACAAGCATGTATCAAGTGCTTACTCTGTGCCAGACACTATACTAATACTCAGGAAACAAAGATGAGAAGATCACCCGCATCTCAAAGTGCTCCCAGCCTCCCCAGGGGAGAGAATAAATACAGTAAAAGAAGTATGTACATGATATAGAAATTCATGTTAACTGGGGAGGAGAAAGTGTTCTGGGAAAGACACCCTGGATGATTATGAATGTGCCGTACTGCTTTACAGCATAGAACGACTGGGGCACAGGCTGGAGCATCTGAACAAAGAGGGCGATTGTGTAGAGCCAGAACAGCCGGCTGGGTTCTGCTGCCCACTAAAGGCCCTGAAATCAGAGTGGGAGCCAATCGGACTTGTCTCACCTCCCGCCCTCGCGGAATACTTAAATCTCTGAACCTCTCACTCCCTCCAACGTGCGGTCTGTATTTGCTGAGAGTTTTATGGCTAAGAGAAGCCAGGGACTGAAAACAGGGACTGTTGCGTTCCTCCCTCTGGGTCTGCCCAGGGCACCCAGAAGCTGGCAAGCTGGCCACTCAACAGCTGAGCCCGCACAGCTGCAGGGAGCCACGAAGCTCTGCGTTCTCCTCCCTGCTAAGTGTAGACGGATTTAAAAAGGAAAAAGAAAAAAAAAAAAAAAGATAAAAGAAAGTCCTACGTTAGTGCAAACAGATCCATGTAACGGCAGAGAGTTATCAAGGTTAATGAGAAAAATTATCTCATCAGAACCACCCCCGGATGGAGGCCCAGTGTGCCCCAGCTGCAGCCTCTCTAATCTGCTGGCGCTGGGCCTCCAGTACAATGTGATCCATCAAAGTCACTTCCTCCACTTTCCCACTTCACAGGGGGCGCGCGGCTCCCCTCCCACCACGGGGGAGGAAATCAGTGGAAGGGAGGGTCCCCACAAGTGGGCACTGGTCATAAGGGGGATGCCAAGTGTGCCAGAAATGGAAAAGGGAAAGGGGACTGTGCCCCAAACCTCCTTCAGGGAGCCAAGAACCAGGGATAGCCAAGCAGGTGCCAGGGGAGGGAGGGAAACATGCGCCCTCCACACACACACACACACACACACACACACACACACACGCATATACACCATACAGTGCATGTACGTACACACCACGTACCATACATATAACATGAACGTACACCAGACACAAACACTCGGTCACACCCACGCACACACACCATGCATGAACAAAACACATACGTTCACACACAGGCATGCTCTGTGTCCTGCTGTCATTTGTTTTCAATCTTTCGTCCTTTATCAGAAATAACAACTGTTTAGCCAGACCCATTTTCACAAACGCTTGTCCTTATGGTTCCTTTTGGCAGGAGCGTGGAAGCTCCACCGGCTGCCAATCCTGTGGGTTGAGAATTTATTGTTTCCTTTTGTTGCAGTTATTATGGTGGTGTTGGTTTAGTTTTGCTTTGTTCCGGAGAAGGCAGGAGTCCCCAGAGAAGCTGCCAGGAAGCCAGAACTTTTGCAGGTGGGCCGTCCAATGTGTAATGCAGGTTGCCTGACCGCCGGCCCACTCAGTTCTGGGACTGCACTCACTTCCCCCCTTCCAGTGCCCACCTCCCTTCCGTCCTTAGGTGAACGGCAAGCCTACTACCAGCAGGGGACGCTGCTCTTCTATCAGCCCCTCTTCTGCTGGCCACGCCTCCCTGTTCTTTATGCTCTTTTCTTAAGCCCCAGCTTGGAAAGCTTTCAGCCTTCAATGATCTTCCCTCTCCTTGGGCATTCTGACTAAAGTTACAGTAACTTTAGTACTCCTCTGTAAAACACGGTTTAGTCCATAATTTATGTCGACTTGTATTCTCACTAGATTTCAAGGATGTCAGTCTCGACTTCTCCAGCCAGCTTGGAAGCGACTGCAGGGCATGATCAGTGTTTTAACGTGTTCTGGCATGCTCCCTCAGCATCTGGCAAAATGCGGGTAGCTGGGTTGTGATTCTCATCTTAAACCATGACCAATAGATTTTATAGTCATTGTATTCCTTTCTTTGACAGAAGCTTCGTTTGAGAAACTACCTATTTTTCTAGATGTTCTCTATTCATGCATTACTAAGAACTTTTGAAGATGATCCAGGCTTACAAATTGTTCCGCAAGAATAGAAACTTCTTTGACATAATTGTCAATATTCTTCAGTGGTGAAGCCCTTGGGAGTAGGGGGACAGAGGGGAAGTCTCCAAGACAGTGACCCCTAGTATCTGGAGCTGATCCTGTTCGATGACAAACATGTCTTCCTCACATTAGGAGGTCAGAAACAGTTTCCAGGGACCTCACTGAAGTTAACTCCAAAAAATTCCTATACAGATTGGTTGTCCAATATGATCAAAATATAGTGTAATTTGTGCATTCATCAGATATTCATTGATTGCCTAATAGCTCTGTTCTGGACTCTGGGTGAAGCACAGGAGCTATAACAGTGAACAAGACAATTATGGGACTTATACTCTAGAATTACAAATGGTGATCCACACCACAAAAGAACTGGAGAGTTGTGATGACAAAGGAGGAGCTGGAGTGGGGACAGGGACCTGTGAGCTGAGGGAGTGGGAGAGGCATAGTGAAAACTAACTTAGATCAAGTAGCCAGAGAGGGTGAGGACATAGAATGTAAGACCTAAAGGGGACAAGGAGGCAGGCGTCAGAGAGCCAGGCAAGAGATAGTTTGTCAAATTTAACAGTTGGTTTTGTTCAGCTCTAAGCCACTCATTATGTTGAACAGCTGCCTAAACAAGGAGAGTCCTAGGTCACAATTATAATAGCTAACTAGCATTCATTGTTCATCTGCAAAATGCCATCTTACAACATTGCTCCAGGTAAGTTTATTGCAAAGGAGGAAACCAAGAGTCAGAGAGGTAAAGAGAAGGGGTGGAGATCCAACTTAGGTCTAATGGACTTCAGAGTGTGTGCTTCTTCCCTCTTAGCTACTTGTACGCAAGAGAATGAGCATGGCTCAAAGCCACCTAATTCCAGGATCTGAAAAACTGTTCAAAGAGTATGTCCTACTGATGGTGTCTATAAATCAAATTTCAAGTAAATCATAACTTTTTTAGTTGCAAAAATCAAAGATACACCATAAGATATATTTAGGAGTAAGGAGGGGGCGCCTGGGTGGCACAGCGGTTAAGCGTCTGCCTTCGGCTCAGGGCGTGATCCTGGCGTTATGGGATCGAGCCCCACATCAGGCTCGTCTGCTATGAGCCTGCTTCTTCCTCTCCCACTCCCCCTGCTTGTGTTCCCTCTCTCGCTGACTGTCTCTATCTCTGTCAAATAAATAAAATCTTCAAAAAAAACAAAAAGGAGTAAGGAAGAGTCAAACAATTAAGCAAATTATCCAAAAAGATCAAGAATGGTCGTCTTGAAACATCCTGCTATATATTATGTGTTGATATTCGCTGGTCCCCGCCTGGATAGACAATAGACAACTATCACTGACTCTAATTTTCCTTTCTTCATTCCACAGACATTTTGGAGCACCTGTTATATGCCAGACACCATGGTCATAGCTCAGAATACAGATAAATACCATGCTGTTGTTCTAGAATTTATATACAATACTTTGGGGAACAAAGAGAAGAGATAATTATAATATAGAAAGGGAACTGCTGTGATAGAGGTCACAAAGGGGCATCGAACACAGAATGGGAGGTGGTAATGTTAGGAAGACATCAGCAAGTGTTCCTTGAAGGAGGTGATTCCTGAGCTGAGTCCCTGAAACATTAGTAGGAGTTAATCAAGTGAAGGCTATCGTCCAAAAAAGGTAGCAGGGAACATTATGGGGACTTCTAAGTAACTGTTGTTGGAGGGTATGAGGGTAAACACAATAGGTGACCAGATTATGAAGAGCTTCTATATTGTGGTGAAAAGTTTGGGGTCTATGGGAAGCCACAGTGTGTGAAATATAAGCAGAAGAATGATACTGTTTTAGCGTAATCTCTCAGCTATGTGGAGTATGAATTAGAAGGAAGTGAGACTACAGGCAGGGTGGGGTGGGGTGGCTGCTGTGTGCAAGGCACTGTCCTAGCCACTGATGTTCTGTGACCAAGGAGCAAACAGGCAAGAGAGAGTTTCACTGGCAGATCTTATTTGATATTCATGACCAGGAACTTCAAATGGGCTCTTTGTGTTGTCTAGCAATCATGCTTTATGTCCACTCATCCCTCTTCTCCCCTGGATACTATTTTATTACTTCTCTTCCCTTATACTGCCCCTCCACTCCCTCCTACTTGGATGTTGACTTTGCTTTCAACTTCACTGAGAAAATGGAAGCATCCAAAACAGAACCTCCAGAGACTCTCAATGCTGCATTTACCTACCCTCAGTGTCTGCAAATCCTGACAGCCCTGCCTGGCCCCAGAGATGAACTTGCTGTGCTCCCACCGAAAACTAGTCCCTTCCATTCCTAGATCCATTCTCTGTCTCTTACTCAAAGCAGTTTTCAACCTTCCTCTCCCAAGGCATTTTTCTTCACCCATGGATCATTCCCATCATCATACAAATATGCTAAAGTCTCCTCTTGACCCACTTTCCGCACCAACTACTGCCATGTTTTTCTGCTCCTAGCTGTAGCAAATTTCAGAAGATTTATCAGTATTCACTGCCCCAATTCCTCTCTTCTCAGTTTCTTTTTGTAAACCTACTTCAACTGAGCTTTAAGTCCCACCATTCCACAGAAATGAGTTTGCTAAATGTGATGGTCAGTTCTCAGTGCTCATCTTAAGTGACCTACTAGTAATGATATAGTTACATAAATCCTCTTCTTATATATCCTTTCTTGACCTTGCTTCCAGGGTACACATCTTTTGGTTTTCTCTCTAACTCACTGATCATTGCTTTTTGGTCTGTTTCTCTTGATTCCACCTCTTCTCACTAACCCTTTAGGTTACAGTGCCCTGGGATACTGTCCTTCAACCTCTTGTCTTCTTTCTCTGTACTCATGTTATCTACATGCTGATGCCTTACTGATATATATATAAATCTTGGCATATTCCTCTACACTGCAGCCTCACTTATGCAATACCTCCACTAGGACATCTAGTAGACATTTCAAACTTAACATGTCTGCAGTTGAACTCCTGGTCTTACCCCACAATGCTTAATTTCATCAGTAGCCTTCCCCACCTCAGACAACAGCATTTCCATTTGTCTAGTTGCTGCATCTGTGCTCAGTGTGGAATCTTCTTCAGATTCTCTCTTCCTCCCTCTCTTTCTCTCATAAATAAATAAATAAATAAATAAATAAATAAATAAATAAATAAAATCTTAAAAAAACCCACAAAAAACTCCCAACATGTCTCTCTGCTTTTACTCTTACCCTCAAAAAATCTGCATTCACACTAGAACAATTCTACTAAAACTTAACCATGCTTTGCAAAAAACGCTGAGTAACAGCCAAAGCACATAAAGTACCTAAAGGTGCTACTTAACTTGTCCTCTCCATCACATTTCTGTCCTCACCTACTTTCTCTCCTTTAATCACTGTGCTTCAGCCATTCTGGGCTCCTTCCTAGTCAGTCCTCAAATTCTCCAGATGTACTTCCTCTTAAGTATTTTTGTATTGATTGTTTCATCTTCTGAGAATCTTTTTCCTCTAGATATTTCCATGCATTCCTCTAGATACACCTACACCTTCACCTCATTTAAGTCTTTACCCAAATGAAACATTTTTGTAGGATCTTCCTTGAGTTCCCTATTTTAAATAGCAATCCCTTACCCACCAGCATTCTTGATCTACCCTTACTGTTTTGATCTATACCACCTTATCATATAATAATGTACTTATTTATTATATTTTATGTTTATACTGCTCTCTGCCAGCTGGAATATGGGCTTCTCAAGAGTAGATATTTCTACATGTTATTCCCTTATGCATGATATGTACCTAGAACAGAATCTGTCATATAATAGGCATTTAATGACTATTTGCTGAGTGAATGAATGATGATAAATGTTAAGAAGTAACTAAAGGATGTGGAGTTAAAATGGGACAATATCAATGGAGAGAAGAGAAGACACAAGAGATTTAAGAAGGTCAAATTAAAAGATCTTTTTGATTTAATTCAGGGATAGAAAAAAAGTGTAAAAACAATGATTCCCAGATTTGGGGCTTTAGAATCTGTATGGAGGATGGTGCCATTCAATGAGATAAGAAATGGGAATTTAATTTGCTAACTAGATGTGGGACACTAATGTAGGAAGGACTATTTGTTAAGATTTATTTTTATTGAGATATAATGCACACACAATAAAATTGTCCCTCTTATGGTTCAATACTCACAAATCAGTGTGATACATCACATCAATCAGAGAAAAGATAAAAATTATATGATCATTTCAATAGATCATTTCAGAAAAAGCATTTGACAAAATGTAACATCCATTCATGATAAAAACTCAACAAAGTAGGTTTAGAGGGAACATACTTCAACATAATAAAGATTGTATATATTAAAATCCCATGGCTAACATCATACTGAATGGTAAGAATCTAAGAGTTTCTCCCCTAAGGTCAGAAACAAGGAGAGGATGTCCACCGTCACCACTTTTATTCAACATAGTACTGGAAGTCTTAGCTACAGCAATCAGATAAGAGAAAGAAATAAAAAGCATCCAAATCAGTAAGCAAGAAGGAAAACTTCCACTATTTGCAGATGACATGATACTCTATATAGAAAACCTTAAAGACTCTACCAAAAAACTACTAGAACTAATAAACAAATTCAGTAAGGTCACAGGATATAAAATCAATGTACAGAAATCCATTACATTTCTATATAGTAATAATGAAACAGCAGAAAGAGAAATTAAGAAAACAATCTCCTTTCCGATGGCTGAGTAATATTCCATTGTATATATGGATCACATCTTCTTTAGCCATTCATCTGTTGAACGGCATCTCAGCTCCTTCCACAGTTTGGCTATTGTGGACATTGCTGCTATGAACATCAGGGTGCATGTGGCCCTTCTTTTCCCTACATCTGTATCTTTGAGGTAAATATCCAGTGGTGCAATTGCTGGGTTATAGGGTAGCTCTATTTTTAACTTTTTGAGGAACCTCCACGCTGTTTTCCAAAGTGGCTATACCAACTTGCATTCCCACCAACATAACATAATAAAAAAAAAATTAACATTTACAATTGTACCACATATAATAAAATACCTAAGAATAAACTTAGCCAAAGAGGTGAAAGACCTGTACTCTGAAAAATATAAAATATTGATGAAAGAAATTGAAGATGACACAAAGAAAGGGAAAGACATTCCATGCTCATGGATTGGAAGAACAAATATTGTTAAAATGTCTATATTACCCAAAGCAATCTACATATTTAATGCAATCCCTATCAAAATACCAATGGCATTTTTCAAAGAACTAGAAAAAGCTATCCTAATATTTGTATGCAACCACAAATGACCCCAAATAGCCAAAGCAATCTTAAAAAAGAAAAACAAAACTGGAGGTATCACAATTCTAGTCTTCAAGTTATATTACAAAGTTGTAGTAGTCAAAACAGTATGGTACTGGCACAAAAAATGACAGATAGGTCAATAGAGTAGAATAGAAAGCCCAGAAATAAGCCCACGACTATATGGTCAATTAATCTTTGACAAAAAAGGCAAGACTCTCCAATGGGAAATAGAATCTTTTCAACAAGTGCTATTGGGAAAACTGGATAGCTATATGCAAAAGAATGAAATTGCCCCACATTCTCAGACCATAGACAAAAATAAGTTCAAAATGGATTAAGGACCTAAGTGTGAGACCTGAAACCATAAAAACCCTAGAAGAGAGCACAGGCAGTAATTTCCCTGATGTCGGCCATAGCAACATCTTTCTAGATATGTCTCCTAAGGCAAGGGAAACAAAAGCAAAAATAAACTATTGGAACTACATCAAAATAAAAAGCTTCTGCACAGTGAAGGAAACAACAAAACTAAGAAGCAATCTACTGAATGGGAGAAGATACTTGCAAATAACATATCTGATAAGGGATAGTATCCAAAATACATAAAGAACATATATAACTCAACACCCAAAAAACAAATAATCCAATTAAGTGCAGGGCAGAAGACATGAACAGCCATTTCTCCAAAGAAGACATATAGATGGGCAACAGACACATGAAAAGATGCTCAACATCACTCATCATCAGGGAAATGCAAATCAAAACTACAATGAGATATCACCTCACACCTGTCCGAATACTAAAATCAAAACACAAGAAACAACAAGTTTTGGCAAGGAGGCAGAGAAAAAGGAACCCTCTTGCACTGTTGGTGGGGAAGCAAACTGGTGCAGCCACCGTGAAAAATAGAACTACCCTACGATCCAGTAATTGCACTACTGGGTTATTTACCCAAAGGATACAAAAACACTAATTCAAAAGGATATATGCACCCCTACATTTATTGCAGGATTATTTACAATAGCCAAGATATAGAAGCAGCTCATGTGTCCAGCAACAGATAAATGGATAAATACATGTGTGTGTATATACATTTATTTGGGTAAATATGTGTGTGTGTGTACATTTATGTATGATGAAAAAGATGTAGTGTGTGTGTGTGTGTGTGTGTGTGTAATGGAATATGATTCAGCCATAAAAAAGAATGAAATTTTTGCCATTTGCAACAACATGGATGGAGCTAGAGAGTATAATGTTAAGTGAAATAAACCAGAGAAAGACAAATACCATATGATTTCACTCATTTGTGGAATTTAAGAAACAAAACAAATGAGCAAAGGAAAAAAGAGAAAGACAAACCAAGAAACAGACTCTTAACCATAGAGACAATCTGATGGTTCCCAGAGCGGAGATGGGTGAGGGATGGGTGAAACAGGTGAAGGGGATTAAGAGTACACTTTCCATGATGAGCACTGAGTAATGTATAGAATTGCTGAATAACTATATTGTACACCTGAAACTAATATAACACTGTATGTTAACTACACTGGAATTAAAATTAAAAAATTAAAGATAAAACAAAAATAAAATTATAAAGTGGACAGTTCAGTAGTTCTTAGTATATTCACAAAGTGGTGTAACCATTACCACTACCTAATTCCAGAACATTTTCATTGTCCCACAAATAAACCCCATACCTGTTACCAGTCACTCCCTTCCCCAAGTCCCTGGGGAACAACAAATACACTTGTCTCTGTAAATTTGGCTACTATGGGCATTTAATATAAATAGAATCATATATCATGTAAGCTTTGTGTCTGGCTTCTTTCACTGAACATAATGCTTTCAAGGTTCACCCATATTGTAGCATACACCAGTACTCGTTACTCTTTATGGTTGAATAATATCCAATTGTCTGGATATACCACATTTTGTTTATCCATTCATCAGTTGATGCATATTTGGGTTGCTTCCACTTTTTGACCATTATGAAAAATGCCGCTATGAACATTTATGTACCAGTTTTTATGTGAACATAAAAATGCCACCTGGGAGTGTCATTGTTGGGTCATATGGTAACTTCATGTTTAATTTTTTGAGAATGTCAGTTGGTTTAAATAAAGTAATCATATGACTTGTTCGCTAGGGAGAGTCCTAGTCTATGGTTGTTATCACAGTGACGTTATTAATAGTGCACCCTTTCACTCTTAAAAGAGCCCAAATCAGGACATTATATCATATGATCACCAAAGCTGTAAGGTTCTGGACCTGAAGAAGGTAGCAATGATTATAGTCAGTACTTAGAAGTCGTAGGAAAATTGCTACATGGAAGCTGATAGTCAACAAGAGAGTTTGTAAATGTGAAGAGACATGGTTTAATTTCAGCATTATATTAGTTTCAAGTATAAAATATAGTGATCCGATAAGTCTTTACATTAATGCTATTCCATTGAACAAGTCCCAATTCTTATTTTTTTAAAAGATCGTTTTGCAGCCATAGATCACATTGCTTGCTTTCTCTTTGCTTTTTCTTTCCCCTTGAGTTATGTGTAACACTGGTCCATGGCTTTCCTCCTGCCATCCTGGAAGACCCTTCTCAACAACCTGAGCAGGTTCATTTTGCTCCTTTAACTCTTTATATGTCTGTGTGCGCCAGGCTGATGAAGGTTGCTCCATGGAATAGCGTTAATGATGCTGCTAAGAGCAATTTTGGTGAAATGGTAGGTGGAGTCCCAGACAAAAGCAAATAGGGATCTCTGGAAAGGGAGATAATCAGTGTGGGTTTCTCTGTTAAGAAGCTTGTCTGTGAAAAGGAGAGAGATATTGCTTAATAGTGAGGGGAGGTATATGTTTGGGCTTTGTTGTCATTGTTAATTTTTTTAAGATTTCATTTATTTATATACTTATTTATTTAGAGAGAGATTGAGCACACTCATGAGCAGGGGGAGGGGCAGAGGGAGAGATTCTCCAGCAGACTCCGCCCTGAACACAGAGCCCCATGTGGGACTCCATCCTACCACCCTGAGATCATGACCTGAGTTGAAGTCAGGAGTCTGATGCTTAGGGGCGCCTGGGTGGCACAGCGGTTAAGCGTCTGCCTTCGGCTCAGGGCGTGATCCTGGCGTTATGGCATCGAGCCCCACATCAGCCTCCTCCACTGGGAGCCTGCTTCTTCCTCTCCCACTCCCCCTGCTTGTGTTCCCTCTCTCGCTGGCTGTCTCTATCTCTGTCGGATAAATAAATAAAATCTTAAAAAAAAAAAAAAAATAAAAAAATAAAAAGCATTTTCAGATGTTTTCTTAACACTGAACTATGAATAGTTATAAAATGTCATAAATATCAATTTATGTTGCAATCTGCTCACAGGGAAGAGATGAGTTTAGCT
>NW_024423343.1:88268061-88291952 GCF_017311325.1 Ursus maritimus | reverse complement strand
AAAAAAAAAAAAAAAAGAGTCTGATTCTTAACTGACTGAGCCACCCAGGCGCCCCGTTGTTAATTTTTTTTTTTTTTTTTTTTAGATAAAAGACATTGAAATATATCCAGAGAAGAAGTTGAAGATCATGGGAGAGGAAAGGAGATCATGGGAGGAAAAGGAGATCATGGGAGAAGTATGTCTGATTGCATCTAGCTGGGCTGGCAGGTAGCAGACATGAACGCAGGAAAGCAGCTCAGATGACCCAGGAACCCCTTCTACACTGGAGTGTGAGGTGCGGCAAGGATGGGAGGCTGTGTGGATAATTTAGTGAGTGTTAAGACCACAGTGGATAGGGAGAAATGAAAAAAAAAAAATGAGGACACTTAGGAAGGCATCTGTTTTCTGTGCCAAAGGCAGAGTGTGAGGCAGAGTGCTGAGCAGGGGTCTTGAGGGAAATGGCATGGGAAAGACAAGATGCTGATGAAGAACGTTCAGCATTATTTACAGTATTAGGAGCCCAGCAGAAGTTGAAGATTCTGAACTCAGGATACATGGGGCACCTTCCAACAGCAGGATGAAGAAAATGCAGAGAAAGAAAGAGCTGAGCTGGTCCAGAATTGGATTTCTGCAAGGTGGGCAATTCAGATGTTAAGGGGAAAAGGAAGCAGAAAGAGCCAGAATGGTTGAATATAGGCCCCAGTATGTGGGTTGAATAGGAAAGATTTTTTTCCTCCCAAACTTTAGCATAAAACGAGAAGTTAAGAGAAAGCAAAAAAGCAAAACACAGCAAAGGTACAACAGAGAACCTGACTTCTTTCTTACTATCTCAAAAGAAATAAATAAAAAGCATTTTCAGGGGCGCCTGGGTGGCACAGTGATTAAGCGTCTGCCTTTGGCTCAGGGTGTGATCCCGGCGTTATGGGATCGAGCGCCACATCAGGCTCCTCCACTATGAGCCTGCTTCTTCCTCTCCCACTCCCCCTGCTTGTGTTCCCTCTCTCGCTGGCTGTCTTTATCTCTGTTGAATAAATAAATAAAATCTTTAAAAAAAAATAAAAATAAAAAAATAAAAAGCATTTTCAGATGTTTTCTTAACACTGAACTATGAATAGTTATAAAATGTCATAAATATCAATTTATGTTGCAATCTGCTCACAGGGAAGAGATGAGTTTAGCTGTAATAAAATTAAATAGACCAAACATTGAAATCTAACGGAATTTTTTTGTTCATTTATGTTTCATTGCTAAGTTTTCAGATTTGTATTTACTCTTTCACAATAAGTATTTATTTTTGTTTTAATTTATGATGAGTCCACTTGCACTCATCATTAGCCTCACAAGACTGATAAGATTGGACATTATTGTCCACCTGCCTTTTATGGTTAAACTTTTGATTGTTAATTTTGAAGTGTAAACAAATTTTGATACTTTTAATTTATATGGTGTTTCAATTTTCTGGAATTGTTCCTTTTGCTATTATTAAACATAAGATAGTATGATAAAGGAAAAACTGAGATTCTAAAACTGAGCTTCACATTGATTATACGTAACTTGTCTGAAATGTTAGTTAAAATAAAAGTACTGAGGAGGGGAGTTAAGATGGCGGAGGAGTAGGAGACACCGTTTTCAGCCGGTCCTCCGAGTCGAGCTGGATAGGTACTAGACCAGCCTAAACAACCACGGAACCAGCCTGAGACGCAGGAAGATACATCTGGATCTCTACAAATGAACATCTCCAGCGCTGAGTATTGAGGTACGAAGCGGGGAGCCATGAAACTGTGCACAGATATCGGAAGATAAACGGAAGGGGGAGGGAGCCGCCGTGTTCGGGCGCCGGGAAGTGGTAGCCACTTGCACGGGAGAGCAGGCGGGCTCGCGGACGGCACCCGCAAAACAGCAGACTGAGACCGTGAGCCGGGTGCGCGCGCCACCAGGCATCTCCCGGAACACCGGAATCCCGGTGCGCTCACTGGATCCAGGAGGCCGGGAATCCGGGAGCGCCTGGGCGGCTGGCGGCTGGCGGCGTTAGAAACACAAGGACGAGGCAGCGCCCGACCCTGGAAGTGAGGGCTGGGACGCCGGGTGTGGGGCGCACATCCCGGGACGCTGCAGGGTTGAGCAGCACCAACAGTAACGGAGTTAAAGTGGCCAGAACATTAGTAGAGAACGGGCCGCAATCCTTCTGTTCCGTGACAGAGGCTGAAATTTGGCCGCTGCTGCTCTGACTCTCAGAAGAGGCACAGCAAACCGCCAGGGAAAGCCGCCAGAGAACAAAAGCCTGGAAATACCGGCTCAGGGAGTGCCCATCCCCATCCCCCCTCGCAGGGGACACGGAGACTCTACCCAAACAGGGTTGCCTGAGTATTGGCGCGGCAGGCCCCTCCCCCAGAACACAGAAGGCAGGCTGAAAAATCAAGAAGCCCACAACCCGGTGCCTGGGTGGCGCAGTCATTGAGCGCCTGCCTTGGGCTTAGGGCGTGATCCCGGCGTTCCGGAAAGGAGTCCCTCGTTGGGCTCCTCCGCTGGGAGCCTGCTTCTTCCTCCCCCACTCCCCTGCTTCTGTTCCCTCTCTCGCTGGTTGGCTGCCACATAAATAAATAAATAAAATCTTTAAAGAAGAAGCCCACATCCCTAAGATCCCTATAAAACAAGGGGCACGGCCTGGGACCCAGTCAATAATTTGGGCTCTGGAAACCCCGCAACCTCTCTTCATCAGAATGACAAGAAGGAGAAGCCCCCCCCAGCAAAGAAAAGACAGTGATTCTGTGGCCTCTGCCACAGAAATAATGGATATGGATGTAACCAAATTATCAGAAATGGAATTCAGAGTAACGATGGTCAAAATGATGAGTAGAATTGAAAAAACTATTAACGAAAAGGTTACTGAGAATATAGAATCCCTAAGGACAGAAATGAGAGCGAATCTGACAGAAATTAAAAATTCTATGAGCCAAATGCAGGCAAAACTAGAGGCTCTGACGGCCAGGGTCGCAGAAGCAGAGGAACGGGTTAGTGAATTGGAGGATGGGTTAATAGAGGAAAAAATGAAAATAGAAGATGGTCTTAAAAAAATCCACGCCCACGAATGTAGGTTACGGGAGATTACTGACTCAATGAAACGATCCAATGTTAGAATCATCGGCATCCCCGAGGGGGTGGAGAAAAACAGAGGTCTAGAAGAGATATTTGAACAAATTGTAGCTGAAAACTTCCCTAATCTAGCAAGGGAAACAAACATTCGTGTCCAAGAGGCAGAGAGGACCCCTCCCAAGCTCAACCACGACAAACCTACGCCACGTCACGTCATAGTGCAATTCGCAAATATTAGATGCAAGGATACAGTATTGAAAGCGGCCAGGGCAAAGAAATTTCTCACGTACCAAGGCAAAAGCATCAGAATTACGTCAGACCTGTCTACACAGACCTGGAATGAGAGAAAGGGTTGGGGGAGCATATTTAAAGCTCTTTCAGAGAAAAACATGCAGCCAAGGATCCTTTATCCAGCAAGGCTGTCATTCAGAATTGATGGAGAAATAAAGACATTTCAGAATCGCCAGTCACTAACCAATTTTGTAACCACGAAACCAGCCCTACAGGAGATATTACGGGGGGTTCTATAAAAGTAAAAAGGCCCCAAGAGTGATACAGAACAGAAAGTCACAGCCAATACAAACAAAGACTTTACTGGCAACATGGCAACATTAAAATCATATCTCTCAGTAATCAGTCTTAATGTAAATGGTTTGAACCATCCCATAAAACGCCACAGGGTTGCAGATTGGATAAAAAGAAATGACCCATCCATTTGCTGTCTACAAGAGACTCATTTCGAACCCAAAGATGCATTCAGACTGAGAGTAAGGGGATGGAGTACCATCTTTCACGCAAATGGACCTCAAAAGAAAGCTGGGGTAGCAATTCTCATATCAGATAAATTGGATTTTAAACTACAGACTATAGTTAGAGATGCAGAAGGGCACTATATTATTCTTAAGGGAAGTATTCAACAAGTGGATATGACAATTATAAATATATATGCCCCCAACAGGGGAGCAGCAAGATACACAAGCCAACTCTTAACCAGAATAAAGAGACATATAAATAAAAATACATTAATAGTAGGGGACCTCAACACTCCACTCTCAGAAATAGACAGAACACCCTGGCAAAAACTAAGCAAAGAATCAAAGGCTTTGAATGCCATACTCGACGAGTTGGACCTCATAGATATATATAGAACACTACACCCCAGAACCAAAGAATACTCATTCTATTCTAATGCCCATGGAACATTCTCAAGAATAGACCATGTTCTGGGACACAAAACAGGTCTCAACCGATACCAAAAGATTGAAATTATCCCCTGCATATTCTCAGACCACAACGCTCTGAAATTGGAACTCAACCACAAGGAAAAATTTGGAAGAAACTCAAACACTTGGAGACTAAGAACCATCCTGCTCAGGAATGACTCGATAAACCAGGAAATCAAAAATCAAATTAAACAATTTATGGAGACCAATGAGAATGAAAATACAACAGTCCAAAACCTATGGGATACTGCAAAGGCAGTCCTAAGGGGGAAATACATAGCCATCCAAGCCTCACTCAAAAGAATAGAAAAATCTAAAATGCAGTTTTTATATTCTCACCTCAAGAAGCTGGAACAGCAACAGAGGGACAGGCCTAATCCACGCACGAGGAAGCAGTTGACCAAAATTAGAGCTGAAATCAATCAAGCAGAAACCAGAAGTACAGTAGAGCAGATCAACAGGACTAGAAGCTGGTTCTTTGAGAGAATCAATAAAATTGACAGACCACTGGCAAGACTTATCCAAAAGAAAAGAGAAAGGACCCAGATTATTAAAATTATGAATGAAAAAGGAGAGGTCACGACGAACACCATTGAAATTGGAAGGATTATTAGAAATTTTTATCAACAGCTATATGCCAATAAACTAAGCAATCTGGAAGAGATGGAATCCTTCCTGGAAACCTATAAACTACCAAGATTGAAACCGGAAGAAATTGATTCCTTAAACAGGCCAATTAATTATGAAGAAATTGAGTCAGTGATAAACAACCTTCCAAATAACAAAACTCCAGGCCCGGACGGTTTTCCTGGGGAATTCTACCAAACATTCAAAGAAGAAATAATACCTATTCTCCTAAAGCTATTTCAAAAAATAGAAACAGAAGGAAAGCTACCAAACTCATTCTATGAGGCCAATATTACCTTGATCCCCAAACCAGGCAAAGACCCCCTCAAAAAGGAGAATTACAGACCGATTTCCCTAATGAATATGGACGCCAAAATCCTCAACAAGATACTTGCTAATAGAATCCAACAGTACATTAAAAGGATTATCCATCACGATCAAGTGGGATTCATACCTGGGATGCAAGCGTGGTTCAATATTCGCAAATCAATCAGCGTGATACATCATATCAACAAGAAAAGACTCAGGAACCATATGATCCTCTCAATCGATGCCGAAAAAGCATTTGACAAAATACAGCATCCTTTCCTGATTAAAACCCTTCAGAGTGTAGGAATAGAAGGTACATTTCTCAATCTCATAAAAGCCATCTATGAAAAGCCTACTGCAAATATTATTCTCAATGGGGAAAAGCTGGAAGCCTTTCCCTTAAGATCAGGAACTCGACAAGGATGCCCACTCTCGCCACTATTATTCAACATAGTACTAGAAGTCCTTGCAACAGCAATCAGACGACAAAAAGGGATCAAAGGTATTCAAATTGGCAAAGAAGAAGTCAAAATGTCTCTCTTTGCAGATGACATGATACTCTATATGGAAAACCCAAAAGAAGCCACTCCCAAACTATTAGAAGTTATAGAGCAATTCAGTAACGTGGCGGGATACAAAATCAATGCTCAGAAATCAGTTGCATTTCTATACACGAATAACGAGACCGAAGAAAGAGAAATTAGGGAATCCATCCCATTTACAATAGCACCAAAAACCATACGTTACCTTGGAATTAACTTAACCAGAGACGTAAAGGACCTATATTCTAGAAACTATAAATCACTCTTGAAAGACATTGAGGAAGACATAAAAAGATGGAAAGATATTCCATGCTCATGGATTGGAAGAATTAACATAGTTAAAATGTCCATGCTACCCAGAGCAATCTACACTTTCAATGCTATCCCGATCAAAATACCGAGGACATTTTTCAAAGAACTGGAACAAATAGTCCTTAAATTTGTATGGAAACAGAAAAGGCCCCGAATCTCCAAGGAACTGTTGAAAAGGAAAAACAAAGCTGGGGGCATCACAATGCCGGATTTCGAGCTGTACTACAAAGCTGTGATCACAAAGACAGCATGGTACTGGCACAAAAACAGACACATAGACCAATGGAACAGAATAGAGAGCCCAGAAATGGACCCTCGGCTCTTTGGGCAACTAATATTTGATAAAGCAGGAAAAAACATCCGGTGGGAAAAAGACAGTCTCTTCAATAAATGGTGCTGGGAAAATTGGACAGCTACATGCAAGAGAATGAAACTTGACCACTCTCTCACACCATACACAAAAATAAACTCCAAATGGATGAAAGACCTCGATGTGAGACAGGAATCCATCAAAATTCTAGAGGAGAACATAGGCAGCAACCTCTACGACATCGGCCAAAGCAACCTTTTTCATGACACATCCCCAAAGGCAAGAGAAACAAAAGATAAAATGAATTTATGGGACTTCATCAAGATTAAAAGTTTCTGCACAGCCAAGGAAACAGTCAGAAAAACTAAGAGGCAGCCCACGGAATGGGAGAATATATTTGCAAATGACACTACAGATAAAGGACTGGTATCCAAGATCTACAAAGAACTTCTCAAACTCAATACACAAGAAACAAATAAACAAATCAAAAAATGGGCAGAAGATAGGAACACACACTTTTCCAATGGAGACATACAAATGGCTAACAGACACATGAAAAAATGTTCAAAATCATTAGCCATCAAGGAAATTCAAATCAAAACCACACTGAGATACCACCTTACGCCAGTTAGAATGGCAAAAATAGACAAGGCAAGAAACAACAATTGTTGGAGAGGATGTGGAGAAAGGGGATCCCTCCTACATTGTTGGTGGGAATGCAAGTTGGTACAGCCACTCTGGAAAACAGTGTGGAGGTCCCTTAAAAAGTTAAAAATTGAGCTACCCTATGATCCAGCCATTGCACTACTGGGTATTTACCCCAAAGATACAGACGTAGTGAAGAGAAGGGCCATATGCACCCCAATGTTCATAGCAGCAATGTCCACAATAGCTAAATTGTGGAAGGAGCCGAGATGCCCTTCAACAGATGACTGGATTAAGAAGCTGTGGTCCATATATACAATGGAATATTACTCAGCTATCAGAAAGAACGAGTTCTCAACATTTGCTACAACATGGACAGCACTGGAGGAGATAATGCTAAGTGAAATAAGTCAAGCAGAGAAAGACAACTATCATATGATTTCTCTCATCTATGGAACATAAGAACTAGGATGATCGGTAGGGGAAGAAAGGGATAAAGAAAGGGGGGGTAATCAGAAGGGGGAATGAAACATGAGAGACTATGGACTATGAGAAACAAACTGAGGACTTCAGAGGGGAGGGGGGTGGGGGAATGGGATAGACCAGTGATGGGTAGTAAGGAGGGCACGTATTGCATGGTGCACTGGGTGTTATACACAACTAATGAATCATCGAGCCTTACATCGGAAACCGGGGATGTACTGTATGGTGACTAACATAATATAATAAAAAATCATTTAAAAAAAAAAAAATAAAAGTACTATTGGCAAAAGTTAGTTCAGCTCCACTCCCTAGCAATGAATAGAATAACTGAAGGAACAAAAGGCTTTCATATAAGTCATAATATAAATCTGCTTTTATATCATGATCTTATTGTTCAGATTGACACTATGTTCCTCTCCACCCTTCTGTCCATATAAATCCTACATCTTCTGAGCAATCGGTCTGCAGTCCGTTTCAGTTCTACTTCCTCAGAGTGCCTATTGGTTCACAACATTAGGAGTTCCTTGGGTGATACTCAAAACTGTCCCCTGTGTGTGGAGGGCAGGGAGAGACCAAAGAAAGATTCAAGCCACTCAAATTATTAGATGGCTGTTTTTATAGGCGAAGGAGACATATATACAAGGCTTGTCTTAGGTAGCCATAAGACAAATAGATCACCATACCCACCCACCAGAATCTTTAGAGTTTATATCAGGCCTTAATGTGGTTCAGTCACATGTACCACCCAGATGATCTGAATAATGCATTATTCTCTCATGGCTATGTCCTTGAAGTGGCTCCTCGTATGGGAGCGGTGGGTGGACTTACCTTCCAAGAACAGGGGGCAGGGTGAGGAGCTTCCCATTGACAGGGTCCAGTTCATGAATCAATGGGCAGTGGCCATGCCCTCTCAATGACCTCCTCCTAACAGTGCCTTCCTATCCTATAGGACCTACACTGATCCTATATTGTTCATGATCTATTCTACACCACTGCCAATACATCCCTGAATTATCTGACCCCAGCGTTCTTCTCCAGTCTCATCTTATAACACTACCCCCCTTGTTCATCATGCTCCAATCGCACTGGGTATGATGGTTAATTGCATGTGACAACTTCACTAGGCCATAAGATACCTTGATATTTGATCAAACATTATTCTGGGTGTGTCTGTAATGATGTTTCTGAATGAGATTGACACTTGTCTCTCCTAGGTCTCCAGCTGACTACATATCTTAGGACTTCTCAGCCTCCATAATTACTAGAGCCCATTGTATGTTATACAGATATATATATGTGTGTGTGTGTGTGTGTGTGTGTGTGTGTGTGTGCATGTGGTGGTGTGTCTATCTCCTATTGGTTCTGTTTCTCTGGAGAACCCTAGTACACTGGGTTTTTCATTAAGCTCTTTTCTCCTCAGGACCCTCTTACATGCTATTCCCTTTGCCAAGAATCCCCTTTCCCCAGATCTTCCCATGGTTGCCTCCTCTTTACAATCTGAGTCTCTGCTCAGGTATTACCTCCTCCTGGCAGTCTTCCCTGACTACTCTAATAAAACCCTTCCCTGATCACTCCACAAACCTCAATTCTCCACCAAGCACTCTTTTTTTTTTCTCCTTAGCACTTAGTGAGATCTGGCATTATATTGTTTGTGTATTTGCCCTTGGTCTACATATTCTTTTCCTTAGTGTTACATTCCAAGATAAACAAAACCTCTTGTTCTTGTTCACCAGTGTATCCCTGTGTTCAGGGAAAAGACTGGTACATACTAGCAACTCAAAAAAATACATTTATTTAATGGTACAAGGAACTCAAGAACAATTTCAGAAAATTGACACATCCTATATTATTTTTAAGTAGCTCTTTGTACATATTACCAACCCTGAGAGGAAAAAGTACAGAGCCTATAATGATAAAACCTCAGCTTTGAATCCTTTTCCTCGTCAGATCAAAAAGGCAAGTAATGCTTCCCCTTCCTACCAAATAGGGATCAAATGGGTGATGTCCTTGGAAGTGCCCTGACTACACAAACGATGGTTAAATATGATCATATGGTGGGATAACTGTTCTTATATCTTGTTATCCCACTGTGCATATTTCATTAGCATTTGACACTTTATGAGCACTTTTGCATATTATTACATATTCTTTGCAAACATAACTTAGTGACTAATGCTTTATGTGGATGTGTACTAATTTTATTTATTTATTTATTATTGTTTTCTTAATGATTTTTATGTATTTATTTGACAGAGAGAGAGACAGCTAGCAAAAGAGGGAACACAAGCAGGGGGAGTGGGAGAGGAAGAAGCAGGCTCCCAGTGGAGCAGGGAGCCTGATATGGGGCTCCATGACCTGAGCTGAAGGCAGACGCTTAATGACTGAGCCACCCAGGTGCCATGGATGTGTACTAATTTTAAATCTTCCCCCAATTTCTGGACATTTTGAGTTATTGTATTTACATTAAACTTACCTGTGATATACCATAATAAATTGAGTATATATCTGATTAACGTTTCAGGATGGTCCTTCAGACATGGAATTAATACACAAAAGATAAGAACTATTATGGCACTCTGAACATTATGACAGACTGTTTCCCACTAGAGGTTGTACCAGTTTTCACACTTACCATCTCCTAGGTGTTGAATGAGATTTTGTTTTTATCTTTTGTACTCTTAAGTGTAAGAAATAGTTTCCTATTGCTTAATGTTTGGATTTTTGGTGAAGCTGAGCATGTGTTGTGTATTTATTAGACATTTGTATTTCCTTTCCTAAGAATTGCTTGGTATGTTATTTTGACTATTTTTCTACTGGGCTTAAGGATTTTTTTCATTTTATTAATTTTTATGAGGATATTATACATTGATGGCTCTTATCATTTATCATGAATGTTTCAAACATTTTCCAAATGTGTCTTTTATCTTTAAATTTGTATATGACAAAGAACTTTATATTTTTAAGTAGTCAGATTTATTGATAGTTCTTCTGGCTGTGATTTCCTTCATTGTTATTATGCTTAGAGTGTTCTTCCTTATATTTAGATCAGATAGTAATTGATATTCTTTTTTTTCCTAGTTCTGATAGGATTTTATTATTTACTTTAATTCCTAATCCACCTGGAATTTTTTGGTACATAAACTGGGACTTTACTTGTTCCCTATCCTTACGTCTGACCAAACATTATTTATTCATTTATGCTATCAGCACTCATATACTAAATGTTCCATAGGCTAATATCTGTCAGTAGGGTGTCACTTTGCTCTGGTCTGATCTATTGGTTGAATCTTGCACCAACACCATTCTATTTCAGATTATTAAGGAATTACTATATGGTTTGTGATCAGGCCTGATCACATATAGTTTGCCTGATCACAAACCATATAGTAATTCCTTAATAATCTGAAAGAGAATGGTGTTGGTGCAAGATTCAACCAATAGATCAGACCAGAACAAAGTGAAATAAGTCAAGCAGAGAAAGACAATTATCGTATGGTTTCTCTCATCTGTGGAACATAAGAACTAGGAAGATCAGTAGGGGAAGAAAGGGATAGAGAAAGGGGGGGTAAATAATATAATATAATATAATATAATAAATATATTATATATTATATATATAATAATAAAAAACATTAAAAAATAAAAATAACAATGGCTATCTTTTTTTTTTTTTTTAGATTTTATTTGTTCATTTGAGAGAGAGACACACACACATGAGCAGGGGGGAGGGGCAGCGTGAGAGGGAGAAGCAGAGCAGGAAGCCTGACCTGGGGTTCGATCCCAGTACCCTGAGATTATGACCTGAGCCAAAGGCAGATGGTTAACAGACTGAGCCCCCCAGGTGACCCAGCATTGGCAATCTTAACTTGATTGTTCACTCAGATGAAATTTAGACTCTTTAAGTTATAACAACTCAAACTTAACTTATAATTTTTGTTGAGATTCTATTGAACTTATAAATTAACTTGGCAGAATTTTATATAAGTTCAGTCTTATGTCACAGAGTGAAGACTATATTTCTCTGTTCATTTCAAAACTTGTGTCAGGTTCTACAATTCAGAATTGTAGTTTTCTTTACAAGTTTTTTAAAGTTTTCATTAAGTTATAACCAAATATTATCTATTTGACTTCAGTTCTTGTTTAGGTAGTCTTGATGTTGTTATACTATTTCCAGGGAAATAAACATTGCTCACATATGTTCTCATTTTATCTCATATATTGGGAGAAGAATTGAGGGGAAATGAGGTATTCAGGAAGTGAATAGAAGAAAATGTGTAAGAGAGAGAACAGAGGGTTCAGGTGAGGAACCATTTCTATACAGAGAAAGACTTTATAAACTCTCATGTGGTTTGATTTAGTTCCCAGCATGCCTGATTTTTCACTTTTAGACAATCACTCCTTTGATTTAAAGTGTGATACACACAAGAGTATGCATAGTAAAAATTCATACCATTATTATCATCCTGTAGCAGATCGTTAAATATTTTAGTAGCTAAAGGAGCAAAGATAAGAGCTGGTAATAACTGAACAATATCAGAGCAGAAATAATACAGCTATGTTAGAAGAAAAGAATATTATCCCTGTGCTAATCATGGTATAGAGGCAGTGTGGGTCCAAAACCAACATGCCAGCAAAATAGTTGTCAAAAGTAGAAGGTAGGGCCCCAGTCAAAATTAGAAATATAGTCTCTGCATGAAAAGGCTAAACAAAAGCTATAAGCATTAAAACATGTAAGAATCATGTCAAGATATTAAACAATTGCAGAAGAATCCAAGACAGAGAAAGGAGGTGGCATGAAGATTAAGCTTCCAGTCAGAAAAAAAAAGGAAGTACTATACTGGAAATAACAGAATAGTTCCAATAAAAAGAACAGTACTTTTGTTCTTGAAATCCTAGTAAACATAGTACACTTTTTTATTCACCATATTCTGGCTTAAAGATTAGCTTTTGGCTGCCCAAATTACCTTCTTCCTCCCACCATCCTGAATATGTTGAAAACAGACCAAATGGCTACCATGTCTAGGGTCCTGGGCAGTCAGTGAATGACACTAGGAATCAAGTCATAAGCACCAATAGAGGAGAGAGTGGCCAAAAATGGAGTTGGAGAGAGGGTGCCAATCATACTTCATGTATCTTCCAATTTTGCCAATGTTGACTGACTGAAATGAGAGATTAGAGAGTCTGAATATCTGCCTTACCATATTAGGACGTGCTATTAATAATAATTCGCATTCAAAATGTATGTTATAGTTTGACAAGTACTTCCCGAACCACAGAAGACCATGATTGTCCAAATCTTCCTTAAAATCTGAGCGCTAGTCTGAGCAGTTAAAATTAACTCCATTTTATGACTAATAAAAACAAGTCTGTGAGTGGTGTAATGACTTATCAAAGTAACAAAGTTATTGAGGTGCAGAGATCTTGAACTCAGTCCTTCTGACGGTCCACATAATTCCTTCTCCACAATGTTTCCATTTCTGCTGCTTCTTCTGCCCAGCCACTGGTTCTCAAACTTGGTTGCATCTTGAAATCATCAGGGAAGCTTTAAGGAAAACTATGTCCTACTGCTGGAGATTTGGATTTAATTGATGTGACACTTGGTCTAGAGTTCAAGATCTCTGAAACCTCTGAGATGATTCTAATAGAGCAAAATGTGAGAACCACTACCATCAGACCCATGAATTAACACTAATGACAAATGCTCTACTCAGAAAGGTAGATGGGGATTTAGTGATCCATCCCAATATCAACCAACGTATCTCATTTCAAATCAACTGGCTGGGTTGGTAGGGGTGGATATGTGGTTTGACTTAGAGAGGTAGCTTCCTTAAACAATGATATAGTTAGTAGGAGTTAACCAGAGCCCGAAAATATCTCCCTTTTCTCCCTCTTCATACTCCTTGTTGGAGTATCTTCTCTTTATTTCTGTACGTAGAGGTCAGGAAAGGTAGTAAAGGGATGATTTCTGGAAGGCAGAACTACATATCAAAGAAGATGCCTCACCCATGACCAAGGTAAGCTAAGGTGAGTGAAGGCAGACTCATAGAGACTGGGTATTCAGAGTAAGAATCAGCCAGCGTGGAAATGCTGAGACAGTAAGAGGTGATGAATCAAGAGCAGAAACAAGGCTGGGCTGGAGGCAGTGGGGCATTGTCCTGCATGAGAAAGGAAATTTATGTAAAATTGCATGTGCTCTCAAACCTGGTTAGGTTAGGTGAACCAGTGGGCATGGATAAGAAGGACAGAAACAGAGAAGTGTGTTCAAAACAATGATGAAATATCATCAGCTAATTCAGAACTGGCGCTGTCAGGTGCTCATGCATGGGGCAAGGGGTCACTGTTGACATCTCTGCAAGCAGGGAGCCTTCTGCCTTTTACTCTTCCCGAGCTCTCCTCCCTTTGCAAGTGACTTCACACCAGGGAAGTCAGGTATTTGAATGGGTTCTTTCAGAGAAGTACTTCCTGTGTCCTACACTGGAGCTCAAAAAATATTTTTCCCTTGGGGCACCTGGGTGGCACAGCGGTTAAGCGTCTGCCTTTGGCTCAGGGCGTGATCCCGGTGCTATGGGATCGAGCCCCACATCAGGCTCCTCCGCTATGAGCCTGCTTCTTCCTCTCTCACTCACCCTGCTTGTGTTCCCTCTCTCGCTGGCTGTCTCTATCTCTGTCAAATAAATAAATAAAATCTAAAAAAAAAAAAAAAATTTTCCCACCATAGAAAAAAATGGTAACAGTGCTAGTGAAAGAAAATTTTAAATAGCCTTATTGGAGTAATATTCCAGAACAAAGGGATTGGGAACTGAAAACCAACTGCTGCATTTAACATATTTATCTCTATGGAGAAGGCATTATAAGTTTCAAATCGAGTTCCAAATAAACTTTTGGTTCCATTGCAGCAAGTTTCTTGTGAGCAAGGTCTGTGTCTTTCTTATCATTGTACCTGTGGGACTTAGCATAGAGCACATTTATATTGAATTTTCCAACACGGACGCATTTATGAGTTGGCAACAGCCTCTACTTAAAGACACAGGAATAAGTAATGCCTCAAATACTTTCATGTACCCTTTTCCTCCCTTTCTTATTTTGACATGAGGTAAATTGAACACTGTTTTATCAAATGTAAATCCTAGTACTAGAAGGCAAATCTAAAGGCATCTCGCCTTCCTGGCATCCTCCTTTATGGATAGGAAGAGGTTTTTATCCACCCGCGGTCCAGGACACCCACAGGCAATAATTTGAGAATCGCCCTTCCATTTAGCGTATTGGTCCTTGTACTGGTTTTCGTCTAGGACAGATTGTCCTTCTCCTGGTTTCTCTCTTTTTTCCTTACTCTGCTTTATCAAGATGCAGCCTTTTTTATCTGCTCACAAAAGTGAACTCCTAAGTGCTGGTTTGTGATCAAGAAGCAACAAAGCTGTCATCTCCCTAAATATATTTTTATATTTTGCTTGGAGTTGTCACTATAAATAAGAGAAAGTATTGCTGATGGGGTTTTTCATGTGTGTGCTCTCTTTCTCTCTCCCTCCTCATTCACTTCATCATCACCAGGCCCCCAGAGCTGTGTCACCACCCTGAAACAAATGGGGTAAAGCAACCAATTACATTAAAATGCAATATAAATAGAGGGAACAAGCAATTTTTAACTCGGGTTTCCTGAAAAACTGTTCATATTCTGGTGGCTAGTCAAGGGAAGGCAACAAATAAAGAAGTTATTTGGCTGTCATTTCATTTGAACTATTATAGGATCTAAGTGGCCCAGGGGAATAGTCCCATCGAAACCTCTCTCCCTTACAAATAGCTTAGTTTTTGTCTTTGTCATTCATTTGGGAGAATACAGAGACTGATGGAAGGCATTCTGGCAGAGTCTTAGGAAAATTATTCTGGGAACATGACCAGTGAAGAGGGTTGTGAAAATAATGAACATAGAGACTTGAGTTCCTCGTGTCTTCTAGAAATGGAAGGACGAGAATAGATAGAAGTCCCCCTGCCAGGAATTGTCATATATATACCAATCTCTTACAGCAGGCAATGTCACCAAGTATCAAGGTGCCCTTAGAACCTGAGAATGTGGAAGTAAGAGGTAGTCACACATTTAGCAGGCTAGTCAGAATCACATGGGGCAAGAGTGGTAAATACCCTTGGTCACAATCACCCTTGTCATACCCATGGCAGATATTGCAAATGAATTACAACCTCTTCCCCTCAACCTAAACTTAGCTTAGAAATCTGCTTTAATACAGAGTGCCAGATACATTATCCATCAAATGGTATCAGCGTACCAGAAGAAAAATACTTGCTCCCCATGAACTGGATGGTCCCCAAACACCTGCCTGTTCATTCAGGTCCAAGGACTTGTGATCTAGGCTCGACTGAAGCAATTGAGCACCTGACCTCTGACCCTGAGCTTTCTGCTCCTACTCTAGGTGTGATCACACCCCTTACTATGATTGCCCTGTCATGGGCTCCTACTTTTCTTTCACCATTACAGCTATATCACTTTGCTTTCTACGCTACTCTGTGACTTCCTGCTCCATAATATCCAGGCAAGATTGGGGGTTGTTTTCTTAAAGACAGGAATGGAGTGGATTGAAGATGATGATGAGACAGATAGTACAGGTTTTCTCTGTATCTCTACACCCAGATGTACTATGTGTCTCTCGCTGTTCAAATCTGGTCATTGAGATATGTGACTAAGTTTCCAGAGGTTTCACTTGGTATTCCATTTAGCTGCTATGCTGTCCCTTTCTCATTTTTAGGTCATCTGGGAAAACACGGGACTAATATGACCATTCTAATGACATCTATAAATAGTTTTCCCACAAATTAACATACAGAGATGACATGTGAGCTTTGCCATTTTTAGATGAAGCTTCCACACCTGCCTTCCTATCAGTTATAGTCATAATACTGACTTGTGCATATTTTTTATGAGACCTTTTGGTATATTCTACCCCCTTCAATTCAAACACTCTCATCAGAGTTTGATAACAGTTTCTGAAAACTGATTTTTGAGGATTATTACATCATATTAGTCTACAATAATGGACATAAACTTCAGCATTTATAATTCAAAATAATTTTGAGTCATGATAAAAACCTTATCTAAAGTCATCCTTGTGGGGATGCCTGGGTGGCTCAGTCAGTTAAGCAACTGCCCTCAGCTCAGGTCATGATCTCAGCGTCCTGGGATTGAGTCCCACATCAGGTTCCTTGCTCAATGCGGAGCCTGCTTCTCCCTCTGCCTGCTGCTCCTCCCTGCTGCTTGTGCTCTCTCACTCTCTCTCTGACAAATAAATAAAATCTTAAAAAATAAAATAAAAAATTATAAAGTCATCCTTGTTTCCATAATGAGTGCTGTGTTTTCTGAGATATTCAAGTTTATTTTCCATAAACATTTGCAGTCAGTAGGAGGGGTGAAGGGTCTCAGCAGTTTACGTGAGTCCTTGAGGGGCATTTTCTGAGATTAAAACTTTCAGAGGCTTCTTTCCCCCAAATGGACTTTAAAAATGAGGAAAATTGAAAGTATGAGAAATAGAGAAAAATGGTTCAACCTTCAGATCAGGCAATTGCCCCAGAGTGAGTGGGGTTGGCAGCTATTTTCGGGTGTTGAGAATTCTGAAATTCTTGCTTACTTCAACCTGCTTCTTATATTTCCAACATTAAATGTGCCTCACTGAGTTAGGAAAACTCTACTCCCTGGGAAGAGTCACTCACTAAATATTGTTCTGTTAGCTTCTGATGTAAAGCAGGGTCAGCAGGAATGATAAGTCTTGACAAGGGAGAAGCATTAGACCTTGAATCACATCCTCTCCTCTAGCTGGAGTGGCTTTATAGATACTTTAGGGACATCTTGAAGTCATGGGAACTACATCTTTCTGTGACCAATTTTATGTTACCAGAACATTTTCACAAACTATGTTTCAAACAGAGCTATGCTCTTTGTGGAAGCTCAGCTCCTTACCTCATCTCCTTCTCCTTTCCAGCACCCCTCTTCTGCCAGATGCTAAGCTAGACCCTATACCTGGTCTCCTCCACTAGTGTTCAGCTTTCCTCAGAACCTACCATCTCTTTTCTTCCCCATGGCCTTAAATAGGCAGCAGGTCTTATCTTAAATTTCATAGCTCACAGTCCTTTCGGGGATTGTCATTACATTCCCATTTCCTAGGAAAAAGGACATCGTCCCAGCTTTCTCAGAGCAAGTGGTGACTGATGCAACTTGATGCCAATGACATTAAGTCCATTTGATTTTAGTAGCCTGAGGGAAAGCATGAATCGTATGAGCATTGGCTTGAGCTATGTGAAGCAGGACAAGAGGCTCCTGGCAGACTTACTTGCTTCACAAACATATATGAAAAACACTTTGATAGCTTCAGAAACACTGCTGGTGTGGAAGAAATGCAGGACCCAGAAGAGGGTATGCTGAGGTTCTGAAATATGCAGGTGGGGCTTAATGAGCTAGGTAGGGCCTTAATGTTCATTTGACCTCACAGGTACTAGACTGCTGATAACTAGGAATATTTGGTCTACCACAACTACATGATTTCCATGGATATAGAATCAGTGCTTCTTGGAAAATATGGAGCTCTTCATGAGCTATTTTTTTAAAAGATTTTATTTACTTATTTGAGAGAGAGAAAGCATGATCTGGGGTGGGGGGGGGCTAGCGGCAGAAGGAGAGGGAGAGGGAGAAGCAGACTTCTCGCTGAGTGGAGAGCCTGATGCAGGGTTCAATCCCAGGACGCTGAGATCATGACCTGAGCCAAAGTCAGGTGCTTAACTGACTGAGCCACCCAGGAGCTCCTTCACAAGCTCTTAAATCACTTTAATATCTCTAATTGTCCACAAAATAATAATTTTGACAAAAGGCCTTCCAGAATTATTTTACTAAGCAAGTCGATTCAATAAATAGTCTCTGGAGACCTCTGTGAGTATAATCTCATTAATGTTTGGCTTAATAGACGATAGTTGGATCCACATATCTCCTTCTGCATTCATTCCGTTGTATGTTGTTTTCTCCAGAAACATGAAGAAAATCTGGCATCAGACAGGTATGTAGTTGGAAAAGCAAGGAGAATTCTAATTACCTTTTCAGATAATTATAAATATTCTTTCTTGATAGTACACCAAAAATCAATAAGTAGTAGTTTTTGAAAGGTGAGCTGTGTGTGGAATTTGAAACCTTATCAATGAAATTTTCTTACTCTGTTACATTATAGTCCATTAGCCTATCTTGCACTTTGAATGGATCTTTTTACCATGTGTGATTCTGTAACATCACCCATTGGTGACCTGGAAAATATTGGTTCACTGAGTCATGAAATTTTACAAATGTTTACATATTTCATTATACAATATCAAAAATCACATTTATTAATTATATCACCAGTCTCATTAGAAAAGTCTTTAAATATTGGGAAGCTGCCAAGCTCATGGTTGTGGATACAAGTTTTCAAGTGAAAGTTCAAATTTATCATTAATAACAAATACTGGCAGTTGTTTTTCTCAAAGTGACAGATACGCGTTTTTGTAAAGTCTCCCAAATACCCACATGTGAATATCCATAGTTTGTCTCTCTCTTGGACTTTAAAGTAAAAATGGCATTTATAAAAGAAATCAGTAGTTCAGCTTGCAACCCAAACAATTGCACAAGTGCTTCTTTTAAAGATAACCATTGTATTTCTGTAGGCAACCATTCATTATGTATACTTCCCAACTTGTCACCAGAATATTTGTTATGGTTAATTTTATGTGTTAACATGGAGGGTATTTTTGGAGGGTTCTACTTTCCCTTATCTCTCCTGAAAAATAAAAGGAGCAAAGAGATTTCTAAAAACTGACAACCAAATGAATGAAGGTAAAATCATTCCATAAGGCAGCCTTGCCCCAAACCCTTAGAGCTAGCTGGGGTGGGGGTGGAGGGGGGAAGCTAGTGCCTCTCCAGGTCTCGCCTCTGTCAGTGCCACAGCAGGTGAAGGGCCAGCCAGCAGCACCATCTCTTACCCTGCTCAATTTGCTTCAACCCAGTGGGGCCTCTTTAAATAACAGCAAGTATGCCTGCAATTCCAAACCTCATTTCATGCATAATTGATAGTTCATAAGAACTTTATCAGGTTCCAAAATATATATATATATATAAAGGATGAGGTTGAAGCCCTTTACGGTTGTTGTAAAGTCACATCAGGAAGAAGAACCCTTTAAGGAGAAGAATACGGTATTTTCATTTGCATAAAGACAATAAAACTCTGTCAGCAGCAATTTCCCCATATATAAAAAGTGAGAACATAGTACCTCGGTGACACAGACATCTGTTACTTAAACAGATGCCACCTTCTAAACTCACTCAAGCAACCCTCTGCTCCAACCAGAGACCCCTAAACCAAAATTCAATGTGTGGATGGAGCTTAAAAGGGGGCTTTGAATAATGATTGGTTTTACTTCCCAGCTTTACTATGAATTTGTTTGACTTTTGTTATGTTTTTAATTTAGCAAAATCTCCATCATCTCTCTCAGTAATTCCTTGCTTCGCACTTAATCTCCACAAGCTGCAAAATTCAATACTTCCTTCCAAGATTTATTGCTGATTAGCATTAGCCCTTCAGAGAACCAGATGAACCATGGCTTTTGTTTGTTTGTTTGTTTCTTCTTGCAAATACACTTTAATGACTTCAGAGGGCAGGACTCCAGCACTATGTAAAAGAGAAATGAAACTTGGTTTCTTTTTTTCCAAGTAGCACCAGAGAGTCCTGGACTGATATTTTCCAGTTAAGCAATACTTCCCCAGCCTGAGACTGATAAGTGCCTTCAGAAGTTAGGCTTACACTTCTAAATCAGCAGTTCATGAAAGGCATTACGAAAAACTATTATACTGCTATAATGGATGACAGCACAGTTGTATATGTTACACCTTGAAGTAAGCAGTAGGATTTTCAATCATTTGATAACCTTGAAACTGCTAAGGTATCAAATTGCTATCATGAATATTGTGCAGGAGCAGAAATAACTCAGGAAGCTGCTTTTGTGAATAATAATCAGAAAACTGCAACATTTTTACCGAGAAAATGGATTTGAGGCACTGGCGTATTGACAAGCTCTCCAACAGGAAACTAAGGGAGACATTACAAGTACATTTGCATTGGATGATGCATCAATCCATCATAAATTCCAAGAGCATTGGGTTTGTAAGATCGAATTGGTTAAGAAATTATTAGCAATTACGTTGTTTGTTAAAATTTCAAGGCTAAAGGGTTAGAAGAACCCCAATATTATTTATAGCTGAAAACAATAAACAAGACATTTATTTAATATTTAAACTTCTCAGTGTGCTCTCAAATCTAATTCATTTCAGCAGAGAACCGACAAGAAGGGTTTTGGAAAGTCAGGATTTGCTTAATAGGCATTTAAATCAATAGTGACATGAAGACATGGTAAAAACAGACAGTACATGTTTATTACACATCTCTTTTCCTTAAAAATGTATCTGTTTATTTCTACCAAGTCCTAGCTTTGTTCATGAGCAGAGCACCCAGTGCTGGTCTATAGCATTTCCAGACAACAGAGTCTACTGAGAACCCTCGACAGCCATGTGAAAACTCAATGTCTGGAGTGATTCATCATTGTGTCAGATTGGCCAGTGCTTTGTCACAGTGACTGACAATGGGAGAAACTTGGAAATAATACAAAGATTCTCTGTTCACTGATAGTGTCTGTACTGTGATTAGAGAAGAAAGCTTTGAGACTGTGAGGGGAATCTTAATTTTTCCCCCAAATGAATTTTGATGTTTTTACTCTTTGTAGGTCAAATCCTACCTAACAATGAGTCTTACTCAAAAGAGGCCATTTTCATTTAAAATAATTCCTGGAGCCTGATTATTGAAATCATCACACACCCAACAGCTTATTCGGTAGGGTGAACTGTGTTTCAAAGCTGTAAAACCAACTACACCTGCTTTATATGGGGTCACTGCATCCACTTGAAGAGATAAGAGCCATCCAGCAGAAGATTGTCTGAACTGACTGGCTACTATGGATAGTGGTACCAACACAATCTAAACTTACTCATGCTTAACCCTTACCTTGGAGTCTAGGATCATTTTATACTCAGCTTGGCAAAATCCTAAAAGGTTAATGATATTAATTCTTGACTTCAGGTAAGTTATTGCTAAATAAAGTAATGCAGAGCCTGGGTATTAGTTTTAGAAGTCATAAGAAGCAAATGTGAATGATGTGATGCAAATCCATCCCCTCCACAAGAAGTAAATGATGTAGCATCTTCCACTAGCAATTGATAATCCACTGTCACCCTCTTATTAACAAGAAAAAAGAAAGCTAAAATGTATCATATTTGAAAAATGTGATTAAAAGAGGAGTAAATTATCAGAGGGGGTGGGTAATAATACTAGCATTTATTGACTTATTATGTGCCAGAAATTGTACAAATAATATCTCATTTATTCATAGGAAACTCTATGAGATGAATTATCATCACCATGTTATAGAGAATGGAGACTTAGAAAAGAATAAATACCTTCTGCAAGATTATACAATTAGTAAATGGGGAAATTCAAATTTAAGTACAAAGTATGCCAAATATTTTAAGTTCCAAGGGCATTGACCATCCTTCCAGAGTAAACAAAAGGATTTGAAGTGGCATCCTTGAAAAACAAAATGAAGAAATAAGAAAAGAAATGCAGTCAAATATATGTAAGAGGGATGCTCTCAAAATGTAAATCCAGCCATATCACTTCCCTTCCTCCCTCTATCATCTCCTCTAAAACTTCATTGCATTTAGGTTAAAGCCAAACCTCCTTATCATGACCAACAAAGCAATGCGTGATCTGTTGCATACCTGCCTTCCAAGCCTCATCTTCTGATCCTTCTCCCTAGTCAGACACACTGGCTTATTGGTGGTCCTTTATATCTGGCCTGCGCCCTCCTAAACTATGCTGTTTTTAGTCACTGAAATTCTCTTGCTTATCCTCTTTTCCTGGTTAACTTCTCTTTATTCTACATAGCTTAGCTAAATGACACCATAAGGAGGTTGGATCCCACATATCGTATGAACCACATACCTCTCCTTTATTGCCTATGCCAGATTTGTAACTTATATTTGTCAGAATGATTTTTTATTTATATCTGAAACATCATCATCATCATCATCATCATCATCAATCATCATCTCCCTTGGCTGGTAGCCCCAGTATTTAGTTCTCCCTGGCACATAAATAGAGGCTCAATTAACTCTTTAAGAGTGAATGAATGGATAAATGGATAGTTTCGTCCTGTTTTTTTTTTTCCCTCTAGTTTGTGTTTAGAGTTTCATCTGATTTATATTGAAATTCAAGGACAAAATGAGCAGGGTATCACTTTCCCATTCTCCTGAAGAAGAAATCGATGCTTAGAGAAGTTTAATACTGATCTAAATTTACATTGGTAGTGACAGAGCCTGCTAAAATCTGAGCCTTCTGAATCCCATTTCACTGCCAATTACACCAAAGTCTTACCACATCATCAGCAAAAATGCAAAACACAGAAGATGGGGGGCGGGGGGAGTACAGAATTAAGTCCTCAGTGACCATGGAGAAAACATGAGTTCGGGAATGAACCCTGCTGATAGCAGCACTGCTTTTCCCCTGTGAAGCTGCCTGACCCAGCTTAGGGTGCTGGTTAGGCTTACAAACTTTCATAAAGATCCTGGAGGTTGAATCCAAAAGCTTGAGTTAGGAGTCATGTCTCTCAAGTCAAGGAGCTGACTGAACTCTGGGTGAGTGGTGGTAAAGTAGCCAAGGTTTAAACACAAAGGAGAACACATTTCTGGCTAAGCATCCATGGACAGAGTCTAGGTCTAACCCCTCACTCTAGCCTGGTCTAAGATCCACCTGGATTGGAGCACTCCTGAGTTAAAATGAAATCCATCTTCAATGTCTACATCTCAGATTTTCCATGGTGAATATGAATGCCCAATGCTTCTGTTCAAACCAGCACTAGGATTCTGTCCTTATGTGGCAAGGGGAAAAATCCTTAACAAGTCTGAGACTTCAAGAAAAGCATCATCCCAGAAGTGTCCAGTATGCTTATTTATATGGATCCAGACCAGTCACTCTGTTTAATTTGTGCTCACCCATTGACCCTAAACATCTGTACCAGTTTCTGGCCTCTTACCCCAAACTTTATTGATCTTCTTGTGGTTTTCCTACTCTTATTTGGACATCAGGCTCCTATGTCAAATTTTCACAAGCCCTTGGATACTTTGTTACTGGTTTCCTCTTGCCCAATTGAGCCAATTTCTTAACTCCAAAAGTCTACTACAATGTTTCTAAATGTCACCGGAGATTTTTAAAAATGAAATTACTGCCATGTAAACTAGTACAG
>NW_024423343.1:88221754-88268054 GCF_017311325.1 Ursus maritimus | reverse complement strand
AATCCCACAGTTGATTCCAGTGTGCAGTCAATGTTAGGAACTACTGTTAGACATTCTTTGAATTTAGTGGAAATAATTATATAGAGAAGGGCAGCTGTGAGGGAGAGTGGGTTCATAAGACAGAGGGAATAAGTGGGTGGGAAAAGGATAACTTAACAAAGGAGATGTAAGATGGGGAGGAGACTGAATAAAAGAAAGAAGAGAAGTCCCTGGAAGCTATGCCTCAGGGACAACATAAGAAACATGCTTAGGAGGCAGACAGAAGTGTATCCAACTTAGACCCTTAGATGTAAACCATTGATTCAAGTAGAACTTACTGGCACAGTGAACTCACACTTAGTCCATCCCTACAGCAAGAACATCAGCCAGTCATAGCCTTGTAAACATCATTTTTAGAAAACCATAATGCATGTGATTTTCCCTTCACTTTACCTGCTGACTTCATAATCTTGCCCCAGAGTAGAGGTGGTGGGGGTGGAGGACTTTCACTGCATATCTGCCAGAAATTGACTACTACTTTTCTTGAACTTGATAATTCTGGATGCTTGACAAACCGAGGCTATAATTATAACATATTGAGCTTTGTTCTGGGAAAGGCAACTGATTTAATAACATTATGCTTTAATAATAAAGAGCCAGTATTTTGGTTTAAATGATGGGTGAAACAGCTCTCTTCCCTGAGTCATCCAGAAACTTAAGTGACAAGTTTGAGGTTGAAATAGATACGCCTTAATTGGAAAACACTCTACAAAGTGAGTTTGCTCTTCTTATCCTTTCTAGGAGAAAAGATGGGAAGTTGGGTCTGGATAAGACATTCTGTCACAGATTCACTTCAGCCTTATGTCATAGCTTGTGTATTATTTAGAGGTAATTTAAGATTCCTATATATGGTAACATAGATTGAAACTTTCATTTCACCTCCTGCACTTTCTCCCTGCGCTTTCCAATTCCAGTCTTTGTTTTGGAATGAAACTATTAAGCTGTGATATGAAGTTAAACACACTCGACAGGGAAAGGTGTGTGAGTCAGCAGTTTGTACCTGCCCAGAAAGGTATGAAAGGGCTTTTAAATTCATGTTATTGATGTGAATTATTTTGAAGACTGTATGGTTGGCTGTTTCAGTGAACTTTAGCAGGGATCAGCAATCTACTGATGATGAAAATAAACTAACAAACAACATTACATTCTCCAAACGGGCCACAAAGCTGATCATTCGGTAATCAAGAGTTAAAGAGATAAAGCTATAGGTGATCATTTAAGAGTGCCATAGAGAAGTCCCATAGAGAGGAGACTGAACTGAGCTCATTACCTCAAATGGTCAGATCACAGGTTCACAGTGAATGACAAATCTGCCCCAAATCACATCTATGCTACAATTTCTCTTAGAGCCTTCATTCAATTCTTTAGTGACAAATGCTGTGGAATCATTTCTAAGTATTATGTTCACAGTAATTGTGGGAAGACCTGAAGCACCATTCTGGAAAATTTGATCCAGGTCAACTGCATCAAGATCTTCTGGGGAGATTAAAACAAAACAAAACAAAACAACAAAACAAAACAAAACAAAACAGAACAAAACAAAAACACAATACCCAAACCCAAAGGCCATCACTTCTGACTTAGTAGCACTGGTGTGAGGCCTAAAAATATGTATACGAGAAGTATTTTCTAGTAGTTTCTAATGTGCCAAAAGGTATGTTACCTACTGTTTTTGACCACTTGTCTATTAAAGAGCAGAATAAATAAGAACATTCAGAGTTTCTGTGGATTCACTTGAATAAATTATAGTAAATTGTAATTCTCCTCAGCAATTTTACATATTTGATCTGAATAGAAAATATTTAATACTGAGAATGTTAGAGATAAAAGAAGGCCACCTACTATGGACAAGGACAGAAAGATACATACAAAAAGAATGTTAATAGCTCATTCCTTCTTCTGGCCCAGGTGGAATAATGATGTATGAGTGGCTGGGAACACTTTTTGGGGGGCATAGATGTAACAGGTAACCCAGTGTTAAAGGCTACTCCTGGACATGGCTCAGCTTTTGGGGGGCACAATATTTTAGTCATAGGAAAACTGGCAAAGGAGGGTCCGGTTTCAGAGCATCTATGGAGATGGATAGAAAATTATCTTCGGGGGTGCCTGGGTGGCTCAGTCAGTTAAGTGTTCAACTCTTGATTTTGGTTCTCAGGGTCATGAGATCAAGCCCTGCATCAGGCTCCACACTGAGCATGAAGCCTGCTTGAGAGTCTCTCTCCCCCACCCCTCTCTGCCCTTCTCCCTGCTCAGAGAGAGAGAGACACAGAGAGAGAGAGGGATCTTAGATGTAATCTGATCCACCTCCAACGTGGAGTCATCCCTGACCCCTCTCTCTCTATTACACATTCCAAATCCACTGAACAAACAATCCACCAGCAAACCCTTTAGCCTCTATCTTAAATATATCCAGAACAAGACTATTTCTCACCACCTCCCCTGAAGTGACCTTGGTGCGAACTACCGGTAGGTCTTACTTGGATTACCAAACTCCCTTCCTAACTGGTGTCCTCATTTCCATCCTTGCCCACTACAGACTTTCCCTTCACAGCAGAGAGATACTTTTAGAATGGAAATCACATCATGTCATGGATCTGGGCAAAAAGCCAGTCCCTACAATGACTTGCAAGGTACTACATGACTTGTTTCTGGCTTATTTCTCTAATCTCATCTCCTATAATTTCCCACTTTTGTTTTCATTCTGCTGCAGGTACACTGGCCTCCCAGCTATTGGCTGAACATCTCAAGTATGCTTTCCCTCAAGTCTAATGTACTGGTGTTTCTTCTGTCCAGAATTCTCTCTCCATATATACTCCTAGGGCCAATTTCTCAACTCATTTAAGTCTTTGCTCAGAGGCCACTTTCTCAGTGAGGCAAACTCTGATCAACAAAATTAAAATTCCAACTCACCTCTTCTCTGCTCTCTGTCCTGGAACTACATATCCATATTTCCTGTTGCTTGTTGAGCATCCATTGAATGGCTCTCTGACATCTCACACATATTATCACAAGTGGGATTTTTAACCATTCCCTAATCTTGCTACTTTACTTAATGCTATCCCTTGTATAAGGGAATTTGAAAATGAAAATATATTAAGCAAGCTCCATGTCAGAAGCATTGTATGCATTATATTGTTCAATCCTGTGTCTGGTCCCTTGAACTCAGTATGTATCCTAATTTAAAGCAAGAACATGAGGGGTACACAGTAAATGACAGAGCTGGAGTTCAAAATCAGGTCCCATTCATAGCATATACATGTCTTTCATTTATAGCAGAGGTAGCAAATATGGCCCATAGGTCAAATCGGGCCCACCACTCTTCTCACATCTTCTGAAAACAGATTCTAAAGGGAAAATTGAGTGAGGGGACTCAGACACCTGAATTGGGGAATTTTTGTGAGAGTGACAAGGTATTGTCTAAACTTGGCGCTGTCAGCACATTTCTGAGCCTCACTTTCATCTTCTACACCTGGAAATAAGGATATCTGCTTCACAGGTTAGATGTGAGAACGAAAGCTACATAAACTATGAAATCACCTAGCACAGTGCATATTTGCAGATTGTTTTGGTTTATTTGCTCTTCTTCCGAATTAGTAGATTTCTGTTCAAGTAAAACAATCACCTAGAAAAATGCATACATCATAAAGGCAGAGTGATGAGCTAGCATAGTGAATGCACATGTGTTACCGCTACCCAGGTGAAGAAATGGAGAACCAGCACCCCAGAAGCTCTCTTGTTGCTCCCTTCAATGACTGCCTACCAGATTAGTTTGATCTGCTTCCAAATGTTACATCCATAAAATCATGCAGTATGTGTTCTTCTGTGTTTTGGTTTTTCACTTTACATTATATTTCTCATATATGTCAGTGTTATTGCATGTAACATTAGCTTGTTTTTTGTTGTTGTGTTGTCATAGCATTCTGTTTTATGACTATATCATGATTAACCTGTTCTTCTCTAGATTGATATATAAATTTCTGTCAGTGTGGGGATAGTATGAATTATGTTGCCATAAAGGTTTTTGTGTACGGTTTTGAGTACTTGTTAAGTACTTATTTTTGTTGGGTCTATAATCTGGAGTATTAATAGCTGAGTCACAGAGTGTGTGTATGTTTAACTTTAGCTGGTACTGTCAATTTTTTTCAAAGGTAGTTGTACCAAATTTATCTTCATACTAGCCATTTATGAAAATTCCAGTTGCTCCATATCTTTGCTAACCCTTGGTATATCATTGTATTTTAATTTGTCTGTCTCTAATCACTCAAGTAATTAAGCTCTTTCTAATTCCAAGGCTGGTTTGGCAGAATTGATCTTTTGATGTGATAGATTTATCTTAGCCTAGAATAGCTTCTTCATGGTAAGCAACTGACTAGTTGATGCTCTGAAAAGTTTTTTTCTTAGAGACTACAGATTCTTACTCTAAAAATGAACAACTATCGTACATCAACATTTTCCTCGTATAATAGCATGGTTAAAAGTCAACACATTTTCTAAATACAGTTTTTAAAAATATATTCTTTATCTCTATACCCTGATAAATATTTGGCAAAGAGGTAGGGTAATTTTATTGGTGTTAATGGATATCTTACAATTATCAACAAGTAGAGTGGATTCTAACTGTAATATTCAGATACCTTTTGTATCAAAACTTACATAGAATGGCATGTGCAATGATAATATCTCTGTATTTCTCAAGCCATTAAAAACCATCCCCACTACCACTCACCCTCATCACAGAAAAAGGGCAAAAACAAGTTCAGATATATGAAGGTGACAAATATGTACAAAGGAGAACCTGTGAGGAGAGAGAGATTTAGATTTTTGACTTCATGTTCAAGTTTAATATTTTCTAATCCTAACTTGTACTGATTTCAAT
The DNA here is from genome assembly GCF_017311325.1 of Ursus maritimus. Taxonomy (NCBI): domain Eukaryota; kingdom Metazoa; phylum Chordata; class Mammalia; order Carnivora; family Ursidae; genus Ursus; species Ursus maritimus. Next base: position 88,263,139 of record NW_024423343.1, on the reverse strand, counting down.
CTCATTTTTATATTCTGACTAAGCAGATCAAATACATGTCTACAAAGAATTTTTGAGATATGCTGTTACTCCAGATCAAAATAAATTTATTTGAAGACCCAGGCAACATGTTTGTTTTTTTAAGGTTTTGTGTGTCTGAGAGAATCTTTGTTTTTATCCCTTTACTAGCATACCAAGGAATCCCCAGTGAACAAACTGGAAATTGAGAAGCAAAAACAATGCCAAGAGCATTATTATATTGGGAATATTTAATCTTGTTTTTTACTGATTTTTACAATACAGAAACCTCAATATCTACTCTTGCTAGTGTTCTTTAGCGGGATTTGTGATGGTTTAGATTACTGTTCAGCAAATATCAATTCCCCTGCCACTCCCACTGCAGGCAGAGTAAATTTTCTTGCCTTGTTGATATTGGGCTTGGAAAGTTAGTAGATGTGACACAGGAAAGGTCTTAAATATGCTTGTAGGGTTTGGCTTGGCTTTGGGACTCCTGACATTCATTATGAGAAGAAAATGGCCAGGTGGTTACTGGTTCCAAGAGTGTGAAAATTATGTGTAACACATCAGAACCCTATCTGGATCCTAGAGCCCAGAGCCTGGAGTCCAACCTAATCAAACTGAGCTGAAGGTGACCTACAAACTCATAAATGAAAGACAAGCTCTTGGTATTTTAAGCCACTTAGATTTGATACAGTTTATTATGCAGTATTATTGTGGCAAAAGCTGAGTGAGGCAGTTTCTGAGTTTATTTATGAATATTGACATTAAAATCCTCAAGTATAAAAATTAATTTAGTAAATTAGTCAAATATATATAACACACATATATATAAATATACATAGCAAATACACATATAATATATATATAATATATATCATTTATAATGTGCCAGTCACTGTGCTACATACTGGAGAAACACAGTGAAGAAAATACACATGAGGAAACTTGACAAGGTAACTAAAATACAGTGCAATCTCTTTCTGTTATGGACAAGCACATACTTACTATAGGATGACTTAGAAGGGGGACTGAAACTAGTCTTAACAACTCAAGGAAGTGTTATCAGAGGTGAAGTATGAGTAGGGATTATTCACATTATTGTAGGCAGAGGCGATAACATGCTCAAAAACTCAGAAATTAGAAGATGTGGTCATTTACTTCATGGTAAGACATGTATTATGACAGAGAGTGAATGGAGTGCAAGGAAGGAGATAAGTCTGTAGAAGTAAATAGCTTGAGGAGGCTAAACATGTAGAAAGCATGTGGGGGATCCTGGCAACATACTAAGCGTAAAGAGAGAAAAGCTCAGATGATATCATTAGTTTCTAAGATTCACTTACGCATGAAAACAAGGACAGGACTCTGGTAACACCTACATTTATGAGATAGAAAGAGGCAATGGGTTCTTAAATTAAACAAATATTTGTTGAGCACTGTGAACATAATGGTAAATGAAAATAACACAATTACTTCTCTCAGAGGGGTTATTATCTGGTTAGAAATATAAAGAAGCAAAGAGGCAATTCTAATATATGGTGTTAAGTGTTATAATATGGAAGTATATGGAACAAAGTAGGGAGAGGACCAGAAAGATTTCACAGAGAAAGTAACACCTAAGCTGAAAATCTAAAGGAAGAATAAGAATTACTCAAGTCAAGAGTAAGAAAAATATCATCCCAGGTAGAAGGAATGGAATGTTTAAGATTCTCAAGGACAAGAGAAAAGATGATGAGTCCAGGGAGGGGGTGATTTCTCTTAAGAGACAGTGGGAAAGGTAAACAGAGCCAGATCATAAGTCATGTTATGGGGTTTGGAATTTAATTTGAGAACAAGGAGAAACCATTGAGGGATTTTAAGGAGAACTGAGAAACATTCATGGGGTAGAATCAGCAGAATAGCATGCCTGGATTAGAGGAGAGGGAAACATGACTTGGGCAAATCAGTGAAGGGTGATGCCATTGGGAGCACAAAATGCAATGGAGGTTTACACAGTTGATGATGAGGACTTAGAGGTGATGTTAAAAAAAAAATTAAAGGAGGTGAACAAATAGCTGGTAAGGACAAATTAAAAGAATCAGAGTAATTCTTATTCACCTATCAAGGAGAAGACTAAATTTTAAGAAAGGGGTGCTATTCATCAGTGCCAGTGTGGCGAAGAACATGAGTATACTGAGTAAGAAAGAATATTCATATTTGGATATTCGAGGTTCATGAATGACTTTTGAGAAAGTAGTCTTAGCAAATTGGTGGGTGTAGAGGCCAGATTATAAGAGGTTTGGAGTGAATGAGTGAGTGAGTAAGTGAGTGAAGAAATGGAAGACAAAGTAGTAGAAATGGAACGGCAGCTTAGAGAAATAGCTGTGTTGAGAGGTAGCAATGCTAGAAGGAACCCAAGCTAGTTTGTGGGCTGAATGGAAAGAGCCAGAGGAGAGGAAGAGATTTAAGATTTAAGGTATGTTTGTGGTTGGGGGAGGAGGGCACTTTTAGAGCACGTTGTAAAAGAAATAGAAGGCTTGAGTTCAACCTCAAAGCTAGAGAATTTCTCCCTGATAAGGATCAGGGACCCATAGTCCTCAGGACAGAAGAACAGGGTGATGAATGTAAGAAATTTTAAAGAGATGGAAAGGATGACTTGAGCTGCTGCTCATTGACTTTTACTCCAAAAGGTAGAAGAAGAGGATATTGGTTAGCTGAGTTTGAGAAAAACAGAAAAATTACAATCATCCTTCTGCAGAAATTGCTAAGGAGATTGTTCTTATTTGCAAACCATAGACTTCACTCTAGTTAGTTTTGGTAAAAGTAGAATTTATTGAGGGGTATTAGCTAGCTTACAGGATCACCAAGAGATCCAATGAGCCACAGCCATGGGCAATGCTCAGTGCAGTCTGATCTCTTATAAAAAGCCACTGCTGTCAACATGTGGTGCCTACATCTCAGCTCATTGAAATAATCACAGCTTGTACCTGCTAAGCTCAAGACTGGACATTAGATGCCTCTGAGGAACCAAATGCTTGGAACCACTGGGAATCACCGAGTGCCAAAAGATATATCCTCATATTTCTCCCTTCTGTAGGAGAGACTGCTGTTTGTACCCCAATATATATTCTCCCTTTCCATTGTAACAACATTTAGTGAGTCACATGACCAGCTGCACCGAGTAAAAACTACATTTCCCAACCTCTGTTGAAGCTGAATGTGACCATGTGACTAAATTTTGGCCAGGGGGGCTATTCAGAAGTATTGTGGGGCAGCCTCTGACACAGTGAAGTTGAGTCACTTCTAGCGTTGGTTGCGTTGTTATCTAAAAGAAGCCTGTGTCCCTATGGACTTCTTAGAACAGAGCCATCATACCAGGCCAGGATAGAAGATTTTCACTCTTCCATAAGAGAAAAGTAAACTTTTATCTTGCTTTCCAAATTCAAAAAGGTTTTTCATGTGTGTATCTGATGTGTGGCCTGGATCCCTTGCCTGGACCCAGGCAGCCCAGGAGAATGAGGGAAAGGGCTCAGGTTCCACAGGTTCCACCTCTGGCAGCCAGGACTCATGATGCAGGGAATGTCCTTCAAATAGGGAAGGTATTCAGATGATATTAGGCAACCTACTAATAAAACAGATGTTTACAGCAGGAATATGCAAAGGAGGGACAAAGGGAGAAAGGAAATTAATAATAATAATAATAATAATAATAATAATAATTAATAAGTGACAAAGGGGCCCAAAAAGAATGTGAATTGACCAAGATCTGATATCATGGCTTTTTAGAAAAGAAACCCTTGACATCCTGGAGTTGGGAACAGAAACTAGTCTTAGCCTAGTGAAAGTGTTGTGGACTTGCCGGACTGTAGAATTAAAATTGGTAGAAATGAACAGAGATGCAAGAGAGTGAAAGGACATCATTCCCCTCCTTGTACTTGACCCCAGGGTGCAGTAGAAGGACGAGTATGGGCAGTAGTTGTGAAGATCAAGTGGAAGTAGAAGCTGGCAAAGCTTTAGAGTCAGATGCCTAACATACTTACTGTAAAAACGTAGGCAAGTTACTGCCCCGTTGAGTTCACTTCCTTGTCAGTAAAATGGAAATAAAGATAGCACCAGTAAACAAGTATAGAGTCTGCTCAGCTCCTAACAGAGTGCTGGGTGCCTATGCTCTCAAAATCATGGTAAACACTTTTTAGTAAAGCTCAAGCACTACACTTTCTCTTCCATTCTGATCTCTTTACCCCATATCATAAGTTTTAGGCAAATAAAAATAGGTAGCCCTCTCTGGCGCTGAAAACCACCCAGCATAATTCAAGTCATTTTCAGGAATCAAGTATTTGGACCTAGAAAAAAATGTCATGACTCACAATTAGAGGATGAAATCCTCAGGAAAAACCAACATTAGCATCTAAACAAGAAAATGAGCTTATTGACATTGAAAAATGTTACTACATTTTCAATTTCATTAAAGTCTCAAATAGACAAACACATTTATTTCTATGCTATGTGTCTGATAGCAAGAATGGGCAAAAACATCAGTCTACAAGCTCTGAGACTCTAGACTGTGACAGCGCTGATAAAATATATGTTTCCTGAAGAGACCTGCGATCCTCACTATCTGTGACCATTGAAATATTAAGGAAATTACTTATAAAATAGATAAAAATCCATTATGGGAGCACAGCCTAGAAACTGCAAAGGAGGATGGGAAGGAGTAATTTCCAATCTTCCTTGAAAATAAAAAAAAGAATTTTTTTTTCTCTTGTTATTATCCTGGTGAAATTAAATTTCATTGTACAGTGCTCATCTTCATAATTACAAGGTTGCTTTGAGAATTAGATATAAAAAGCCACCTCATATAAAGGTAGCAGCTGATTTTTCTAAATATTATATTTTTAAAATGATAAAAGCGGAATAACATTTCAAATGATCATTTTAATCATTATGCTTGTTCTGTGTCAGCCCACCCACCTTTCTCAACACACTCATTTACAGGCATTGAGGCAGGATACCTACAGGTACATCCACTCAGGCCCTAAAATCATCTGGATTTGTACAGTAATAGGATCCCCATGAACATGTACTTGAGTTTCTGGAAGAAGTCCAGAAGCTGAGAGCATAGAAATCTGTGAGTCTTAAGAGGTATAGTAGGCTTAATAATTTCCTGCAGAGATATTCACACCCTAATCATCTGGAACCTGTGAATATATTACTTTACATGGCAAATAGCACTTTGCAGATGTGATTAAGGTTATGGACCTTGAGATGGGGATAGTATCCTGGATTATGCAGGTGGGCCCAATCTAACCACATGAGTCTTTAAAAGCAGAGGATCCTTCCTGGCTATCGTTCACCAGAGAGAGAGATATGATGATAGAAAAGAACCAGAGAAATGGCAACATGAGAAGGATTCAACCTGCTGTTGTTGGTTTTGAAGACCAAAAGGGTCATGAGCAAAGAATATTTAGTTGAGCATGTTCCAAAATTTTTTCAGGCTCTATAGATAAAATAATATAGACATGAAAATCCCTGCTGTCACACAACTTGCATTCTAGAATTGGAGTAAGACCAAAAAATAAACAAGAAAAAATGTAGATATAAATAAGAGTGATGTAGATAAAAAAGCCTGAAGTGACAGGGAAGTGATCCTTAGACCAAATGTCAAGGAAGATTTCTCTGTGATGACTTTTGAATTGAGAAAGAATGGTTAGTGTAATGGCCCTATGGTGGGAGTTAGAAACAAAGGGACAGGCAAATGGTAAAAAAAAAACAGTAAGAAGAGATGAGATCAGTATGGTGGGCAGGAGTCAGACCATAATGTAGGACATTTTAAACAGGGTGAAGAGTTTGGATTTGATTCTAAGTGTGATGCAAAGTCTTTGGAGGGTTTGGAACATGGTACAGATATATAGGAACACAGTCTGGTGGACATTTCTAGGAGTTTATTTAAACTAATGTGTGGAGAATGGATGGTAGAGGTGAGAAGGACAGATATTGCATTAGAGAGACCACTTGGGAAGCTATTGCTGTTCAAGTGAAAGATCATGATGATTAGACATGTTTGGGATATGTTTTAAAGGTAGAATACAGAACTTGAAAATGAATTGGATGCCAGGTGTGAGCAACACAATATAGATAAGTTGTATAAGCTGGATATGGGTGGTGCTCCTTACTGAGATGGGAAAGCTCAAGAGAAGCCAGTTTAGATGAAAATGTTGAGATAAGGAATAGTAGTATGATGTTCATACTAAATTTGAGATGCCTAAAAGATATCTAAGTGTTGATAGTAAGCAGACTGGAATATGCCTATTTGGAATTCCAGGAGGGATCAGACCCGACATACATATTTATGAATTATTTCCAAATAGTTTGTATGTAAAACAACGAGACTTAATGAGGTAATCTAAGGAGAGAGTGGGTAGATGGACATGAGTAATTGCTTAAGAAGGAGCCTTGGAGCACTCTTCCATTTAGAAAACCAGGGAATGCAAAGAAACCCAAGAAAAAAATTTTTCAAGAAAAAGAGTATATGGTGAACAGTGTCCAAAGCTGCTGTGGAAGCATGTGAGAGACAATAAGTCAAGTGAGAAAAGGGACTATTGGCCTGGCCATCTGCAGGTCACTGATGACACTCACAAGTGGGTTCTTAAAGGAGTCTGGAACAGAAGTCATCCTGGACTGGACTAAAGAAAGGATGGAAGGAAATAGAGACAGCAACTACACAGAACAATTTCTGAAAGTTTAGTTGGGAAGGAGAGTGAAGAAATAATATACTCACTAAAGAGGTGACATGAGAGCATATTTGTGTCCTTTAGGGAATAGTTCATGGACAGAGAGAGAACATGATGATGTAGAGTAGAGAGGACTAACCAAAAGTGGCTCCCACACCTGATATGACAAGAGGGGATGAGATGCAGAACAAACCTAGAAGGAATGCACAGATAAGGGTGTTTATCCATACTCATGGAGGACAGACAGAAAATATGGGTATAGATGCATGTAATGAATAGATTTGGAGGTGAGATGATAAAGTAGCTACCGTCTGATTATACTAAGTTATCAGAAACACACCCCTCATCTTGCACCTTCAGACTCACAAGGAGAGACACAGAGTATACGTGTTGTGTCCCATAGAAAGGGAGTCAGCCTGAATTTGAACATTAGGGATGAGTGCCTCAGACGGCAACCTCAAAAGTATGGAGAATAACGGATAAGGGATATTTCCCTGGAGAGCTGCCATGTTAACTAACCAAACAACTGATTCTATAGAGCAAGACATCTTTGCTATTTCCATCCAGAAGGAGTTGATATTTGCTATGAATTAGTGCCTGTTGTGTACTTCTTATTCTCTCTTGTGCTGATCACTTTTTTTTTTTTTTTTTTTTTTTTTTTTATCCCTGAGAGCAGTGAAATCATAAAAATTTGTATCTGGCTCTGATGGAGAGAAGTACATACCACCTACCACAGAAAGTAGAAAAGTCTAGTCTCTCACTCTGTAGTGTGTTTCAGGGATCCTGAGGAAACTCTTCAGATGGAACTTGAGTATCTTGCTACCTTCCCTCTAGCAATCTTTTCTTCCTTCTTAGGAGAATAGAAAATGGAAATATCTTGCAATATTTTGATAAGCAAAGTATAACAATCAAGGTCACTGTGCTTTTCCTTTAAGATATGTTCACAACTGTTCCAAGAAGAATAAATTACACATGAACATCTTCCACATGTGCCTTTTCATTTCAAAATAACATAAAGGAAGATTATATTGGTTTTTTACATGGGTAAAATCTCCTAAGTTGTTGTTTTTGTTTGTTTGTTTTTTAAGTCTCCCGAATTTTTACAACCAATTATACCTAGGCTACAGTCTTGCCAGAGAGTTGAAATAAAAAACCTTACAACAACAGTAGTCCATATGAACCTGGAGAAACTTGGAACAGGGACGACGACTGTATCATCATTAGGAATCCAAATACAAAAGACTCCTGCCAGTTCTGGAGCCCAGCGTGCTTTAGGTAGATTGAAGTTTACCGTCACCACACAGAGAAATGACAGCAGTGTCAGAAACATACAGATACCATTTGGACATTCACATAGCAAAGAGAGAGCTTATGAACCTCATGGCCCGTGTCTGGTGTCCTCTGCCATCTGGTTTCCTAAAATTCCCAGTTACCTGATTAAAGGAAACAAAATAAAATCTAGCCCAAAGAAAAGCTACCTTATATCTTGGCTTAACCACCAATGAGTCTTAACTACCAACAGCCCTCTGAAAGGGATCATTTTTCACTGTTAACACACACATTTCAAAATATTTATAGCCTGTTAATTGTGCAATATAGAATTTTTAAATAACTAGTAATGGTTTGTTCAGCATGGATGCTCTGAAATAAGAGACTATGAATGAATTAAGCCCCCTCTAATGGGTGTCATCAAGGAAGAAAATGTGTAGGAAAAGAAATTAGAATTTTCATTTTTATTTTTAAATCTGATACATTTCAATGTAATTTCAATATAATTTTAGTGTGTGTATATATATATATATTTAAAGATTTATTTATTTATTTGGGGGGAGGGACAAAGGAGAGAGAGAATCCAAGCAGACACCCCGCTGAGCACAAAGCCTGAAGCGTAGCTTGATCCCAAGACTCCAAGATCACCACCTGAGCCAAAATCAAGAGTTGGATGTTTCACCAATTGAGCAACCCAGATGTCCCAATTTTAATGTATAATTTTAAATTGAAATATATATTAGTATAAAAATAGATGTAATATGTATATGGGTTTAATATGTATGTCAAATTTTACTTTTTTTAAAGATTTATTTTTTTATTTTAGAGAAAGCGAGAGAGCACGTGTGAGTTGGAGGAAGAACAGAGGGAGAAAATCTTTAAGCAGACTCTCTGCTAAGCTCAAAGCCCTAGGCAGGGCCCAGTCCTGGGACCCATGAGATCATGACCTGAACCAAAACCAAGAGTTGGCCATTTAATTGACTGAGACACCCAGGCACCCCAAAATTTACTTTTTTTAAACAGCTGGTGTACACAATCAAAGAAATTTGAGAGAACTTTTCTGTGGACTGCTGAAGTATGAGCTGAGATCACTTTCTATATATTCATGTAAAAATAAATGGAGCACTTACTATGTACATTGCTTTGTTTTTGAGAATTAATATAGCTATAAGTGTTCCTTACAACAATCTGGTAAATAGGTATGTGTTTTTCCATATTATGAATAGAGGAAATGATGCCTACAGAGTTTAAATAATTTGCCCAGGGAAATTGCTCTCAGTGGAAGGAGTTAGGGCTTTCCACCCTGTCATTAAGGAACCGAACGGAAGATACAGGTATAGGTAACCATGACATGATGCTTCATGCTAATGAACCTCCTGAGTGTCTTCTTGAAGCTAGTTTGATAATTTCAAGCCACTCTTGAGCTCAAGCTGCTATAAGAAATGGAAACTAAAAATCACAAATCTGAAGCTAATGGCCCAGGAGTAAGCTCTAATATCTGGCATCCAAACTGATGCTCTTTCTTCTCTTGGCTCATTTTCAATTTCAAAAATCTCTTATTAAATGGTAAGCAGATCAGCTTTGTTTACCAATATCCCAAAATAAATGAATTAAATGGTAATTCAATTTAACCAATAAACATGAATGGAAGGAAGAAACGAGTATGAAATAATCTTGTGGATTTTGCAGACACTCGGGCTCTTACCTCAATTCTCCTTAAAACGTCTACTAAGACCTTAGATCTTGGTTTAGACTGCATCTCTGAGAAACCTTCTTGACTACCCAAGCCAAAGTTGAATTACTGTTCCTTTTTTTGTGCTACCCTGCCTCCCAACACTTTGTTTTCTGTGGCTCATACAATACTGAGATATAATTGCCAGTTTACTTGTCTGTCATCTTTACTAACTGTTAGTTTGTTGACTTCAGGGATAGGTTATTGTTCATTGCTATATCTTTAGTGTTTCCATAGCCCTTAATGTATAGCACAAGCACAATAAAGTCACATAATATGATAAATAAATACATATAAATTGATGAAGAAATACCAAGTTTTAAAATTGACCAACAGGTTAAGAGAAGGCAGATTAAATATGGTGCAGGCAAATCAGTGAAGTAGGGGCGCCAAAAATATGAGAAAGGTTTTACTTCAGCAAAGTCTTTCAGGCTTTTGCAACCAGAAACATCTAGAAAGAAACTTCTCAGTTTCAGCATATATATAAGTTGGGGATTCATTTGGCCTTAAAGATTGCTGGTCATTTACAGAAATTCCAAACAAAAAAGCTGTGCTAGTGAAGGGTAGAGGATACGTCACCCCAAAATATACCACTTTGGTAGGTTGATTATTTTTAATTAAAGGTACTTATGAAATAGCCAGTGCAAAAAGGACACTGACATGCCTTGTCCCCCCTGAAATCAGGAGCTAAATCTCCCATGTGAGGTACCCTCTCTGTCCCGGGAGGGTAGAAGGCATCCTTATCACCAGAGATAGGGAATTTTGTGCCCAGAAGGCTATATAAACAAACATTGTTACCTCTTCACCAATTTATTACCCTAAACCTAAACCTCTTGGTCTTGTCAATTTCTCATAAATTTATTGTTCCTTTGTCTAAATGGTATAAAAGCTTCCTGCTTTACTTCTTTGAGTCTATTTTTATGAGGCTTCTATACATACAAAATTAAATTTCTCTCCTATTAGTCTATCTTACAGCAATTTAATTATTGCACCAGCCAAGGAACCTGGAAGGGAAAAAGGAAAAGTTTTTCTGCCCCACGCTAGTGGTCTGAAAAGACAGCTGAATACAGACCTGAGGTCTTCTGGTTGCACATAAACCATCCTATAATTTGGGTTCACACCATAGCCCATCTCTTGTGTGTATTTAATTCAAACATGAAGATCCCAAGACAAGCTGGGGGGAAAACAATCAGTTCTTGACACCTTTCTCCTTGAAATCGTAAATCATCCACAGTCCAATGGTCACTCTCGACACAAGATTTACCTTGTCCCTCCTTCTCTCAATCCCCAAAGATTAAAGGCATTGCTCCCAGTCAAAAAGTTTCCACTAGAACTTTTCAAATCTCCTCCAACTTCAGAATGACCAGTTGTAGCTCAGGTACTTGAGCAAAACCTGAAGAGTCAGTAATTCCAAATTGCTAATTAGTATCATATAGCAGGAGGTGATAAAGAGCCAGCAAAAGTAGAAGAATGGTAGTGAGTGGGTAATGAAATATTTTTGAAGCCCTCCCACTCCATTCATCTAGTAATTTAGCACAGTATGATAGGATCGTATCGAGAATGATTTTATAAATCTGCTTTCTATTTGTTTGTGTTGTAATCCTGTACCTCCCAGGTCATTGTAAGGATTCTCAATTTTAAGTTTTAAGAAGCTGGGCAAATGGTTTTACAGAAAACAGTGTCAGGTCTCATTGTACTTAAAATGCCCATCATTAGCATGGTCCCTAATAGGGTTTAAACTCCTGGACTTTGACAATCATTTGTGATTAGACTGCTTTTCTAAGGAGGCAGCCATTTCTGTGTGGCTAAAAGCCCTGGAGGTCCTCTCATGACTAATACAGAAGTCATAATAACGTAAGTCTACATGCTGATCTCTAATATAGACAAATGCATTTGTCCATATTGGATATAGTGAAAGATTTCTCTAACCTGGTGAAAACATAGGCTTTCATAAAATACAAAGTTCCCAGGACTCCTCTAGGAATGCACAGAAGCTCAAGCTAATCAAATCAATGGGCTAAAAGCAAAAGTACTTAACCATTAAATTAGAAAAACAACCAAAATAAAAATGAAACTCTGTTTAACACTGGACAGGGACAACGAAAATTAAGATTTCTAACTTCTCTGGAGAAAGAAATGCTAAGGACAGGAAATGCACATCTATCTTTGTTAGTAAGAGAATAGAATTGGGTGGAAGCATAAGAAACAAATGAATTCTCACTTGAGTGATTTTCTGTGCAGTGATCTAAACAATGCGAGAGGCTTACCCCCCAACTGAGCTAGGGTAATGAGAAGCCGTCTTAAAGACTAGACTGGAAGCAGTGTGGGAGCACAACAGAGTATCTCTACTAAAAGGACTACTAGGGAGGACTGGAAAAGAAATCCAAAGACTTGGGTTTTGCTGCTGCTAGTGACATTTCCTAACTTGGGAGTCCTTGTGTCCTTGTGAAGGTTATTCAAGGTATTTTACACATTTTGGTATAAAATCAGTTTCCAAACTTGATTGTCCAAGGGAAGTATATTATTTGCATGGATTCTGGAGAGCAGCATGATTTTTAGTAAAAGGGAGGATCAGGAATAACCACCACCAACAATAATGATGATTTTAACATTTACCAACAGCACTCTATGTGCCAGAACCCTCACGAGGGTGCTACATGTTCCCGCCCTCATTTAATCTGCACAACATCACAGTGATGTAGGCTGTGCAGGGCAGGACCACATTGTGCAGGATTACGTCCTAAAATTAGCCTTTAACTACTTACGAAATAACATAAATACAACTAGAAAACCCCTAGAGGTAAATGTGGGTTGGTTGGATAATTCTGAAGAGTCCCTGCTTTCCTAAAGAATTTGTTTGTTTCTGTCTTAGTATTAAGTCTCAGTGACCTTAATACACATGATTTAAACTAATTACATAGTAAAATCCCAGGAGAAGAATTAAAATACTTAGTGTAACCCCAGGGAAAGGATGAATTATAAAAAGAGTACACTCATATGGAGCACGGGATAACTCCTCCTGTATTTTACATTTTAGGAAATTCAAGCTAGAGAAGATAAATATATTCTCCGAGGTCAAGAAAGTAGTAAGTGATAGAGCTGAGATTTAACCCTGAGCCCCTGGTAGCACCAATGTGCAATTCACAAGGCCTGTGGAGGTGGCATTGTGTACACATTTCAAAAAGATACAATTTCCTTTGTTAGCAAAGAGTTTAGAAACAGACTATTTATAAAACAGAGAATAATTATATGTATTTAAGCTGAAACATAAACAGAGAAAAATGTACACAGCGGGGAAGGAACATTGGCAAATTCATCAATACTCCTGAAGGATAATTTGGTAGATTTATATAAAAAACAACAACTATGCTTTGATGAGTAAGTGAAAATAGCAACTAATTCCAATGTACAGAGTTTTAAAATGCTAAAATTTTATGGTGTTTGTGAAAAGGATTATGATTCAATGACAGATCTCAATAAAGCCTGAAGAATTTTGAACAAAAGACACTGAAGTGTAACTCCTCAATTATCTTTTCCACTAGACAATCACACACATACTCTGTCTAACCAAAGCATTTTTCTGCTTCAAATGGAAATTAGTTTTCACCTTTCCTGAGAGGTCCAGAGTGGGGCCAACGCCTAAATCAGTAAATCTTTGGGTAACTTGACTGGGTGGGATCACACACCCTTCCCCAGAACTGGCATAGGCTTCTTTTCTTTTTAAAAAATAATATAATTTAGGGGTGCCTGGGTGGCTCAGTTGGTTAAGCATCTGCCTTCGGCTCAGGTCATGATCCCAGGGTCCTGGGATGGAACTCCATATCCAGCTGCCTGCTCAGTGGGGAGCCTGCTTCTCCCTCTCCCACTACCCCTGTTTGTGTTCTCTCTGTCAAATAAATAAATAAAATCTTTAATAATAATAATAATAAGAAGAAGAATATAATTTAATAAAGGATGGTTGGAAGAAAGGCAGGCAGGGACAGGGGACCCCTGACCTAGGAGGAAACCACCATTAAAAGGATTTTACACTGTCCTGGAAGGAGCCCTCTACCCTTTCCCACGTGATAGACAGATGACAAAAACCTGACTGGGTGACAGGCACATGGAGGGTTAATCAGATTAAGACAGCCCACCAACAAGCCTGTATAAACCCCTAGACTTAGAAACTCCAGTGGGAACCCTCTTGGGTCCCCTCCCACTTCGGGAGCTTTGTACTCTGAATAAACTTTGCTTTAGTATCACTCAATAGACTTTGCTTTGCTGCCCACCACTCTTCATTTGTCTGGTCTACCTCTTCATTCTCTGAAGCGGCGTGACCAAGAATGGTGGGTACTAAAGGAAAGAAATCCTGTAACATAATTTATTTTTGGTTTACCCTTTTTTTCTGATTAATTACTAATCATCGTGGCTGGGGATATTTCTGATTTTAAGTATTACATATTTAGTAAATCCTACCAGAATCCAGATTTAAATTCACTGCTTCATTTCTGTCTCAAAGAGCAAACATCTCTGCTTCTCACAAAGACCATCCCATCTACTTGTCACATGGACATCAACTCTTTGGTGCTTTTCAAGGATTTTATTCCTGAAATTACTCTTCGCAGTTGCTTGTAATATTGTCATGAACATACAAACAAGTTTTACCAGCCAACTTTTAAAAGAACCTTTCCTTGAGACAAAATATCCCCATTAGTTCTCCATTTCTCAGCCCCCGACTCGCAGCAACAGTTGGAAAACTCATGGTCAGTGGTTTTTGTGTTTTCCATGCGTATATCTATATATAGATTTATCTGTATATAGATCTCTCTCTCTCTCTCTCTCTCTCTCTATATATATATATATATAATTGGAAGCATTTTTAAGCTAATAAAAAAATTTGCAAAAACAGTCCAAAGAACTGCCAAATCTCCCTTATCTAGCTTCCCCAATTGTTTATATTTTACATTTGTTCCATCTCTCTCTCCCTGTGAATACATATAACATATATTCCATTATCGTTTGTTTTTTTTTTTTTCCTGGCCAACTTATGGGCAACTTGCACCTTTGGTGCTGCTTTCTTCTTAAATACTGCAGTGTGTGTTTTCCAAAATCAGGACATTCTCCAACAAAACTGCCACATAACCATCCAAAACAGGAAATCTACATTGATTGATCACCATGGCCAAATCTGAAATCCATTTGTTTTTCCAACTGTCTCAGTCAAGTCTCTTTCGCCTTTGCTCCAAGATGACATCCAGGGTCATGCTTTTCATTTAGTTCTGATGTCACTTGAAATCTAGAACAGTCCTTTAACCTTTCCCTGCCTTTTATGTCTGGTGTTTAAAGAGTAAGGATCTTTCATTCTATAGGATGTCACTCAGCCTGAGTTTCCCTAGGTGCAGACTAGGGGTATGCATGCTTCCCCAGGTGCAGACAAGGAATACCAGAGAAATGAAGTTATATCATTCTCAGGGCATCAGGACAATCCTTCCCACAAGGGGTGATGTAAGCCTTCATAAATTGATGTCTGCCAAATTTTTCTACCTTAAAATCACTTTTCCCTTTATAAATGATAGGTATTTTGTGGAAAGTTAACATCTAAACCTATATCTCACTATGAGGGTTTGCAGTGCGTCAACTTGGCTAGGCTGAACTACACTTCCCAGAATGTTTGTGATTATGCTGGGCCATACGTGGTTCCTGTGGGTCACTTAGAGCATAGAAGTGAAGCACCAGCCATTCTGTGCTCTCACACCTTGTCACTTACCTATCGGTTTTCCTCACTGGTGTGCCGCAGCCAGGTCTACAAGTTCTCCCTGGTTCCCTTTTCAGTTTCTCTGGTGCCTGGGCAGGGTTGAAGGGTTCTGACTTCTGCAGGACACACACACCATCACCTACCTCGGGTTTCAGTACATCGTCATGGTCTGCAGCTTGTGCTTGTGTTCCAGCTCATGCTTGCTTCCCTTGCGCCCCAACTTCTTTCCATTCATTTTTCCCTTTCTTACTGGACATAAAACTCCAGTATCACACTGAGACAGCAGCCTGCATCATCTGTTTAACTGTTTTCCACAATTGTAGAAGGCCAAATCTTTCTGCAAGTATATGAGATAGATACAGATATAGTATAAATATGTATATAATTATTATAATTATATGTAATAAATATGTAGTATAAATAATATATAAATATAAAATATAATTATACAGTATATATTTAAAATGATATGTAAAATATATATCATATGTCTTTAAGTCATATATATTTCATATATATACATATATATAATTTCTTGATGGCTCTGCTTCTCCGCTTGGACCATGACTGATCTGTCGTTCCCCATCAAGCCTCCCCGCCAGCAGCCTTGGCATCCTTTCATACCTTCCACTTGAATCAGTCATGACTATGATATTTATCAAATGCTGAGTTTTCTATATCCAAAATTCCTTCCAGATTTATTAGTTAGCATTCTGCTCTAAGGAAGAATTTTCCCTTCTCCCTAATTCATTTATCTCTTCACTTACTTATATGTTATGGACCTATGAATTGCTATTTTTTTTGATGGGTTGTAAATCATTACTTCATAATTAATTCTGATGTTCAAGTGGTCTTAGAGTTGGCCAGTGGGAGTCCCCTTTAGACGGGCCCCATGTCCCTTTTGACACATCCCCCTCATTCTTTGAGTACTTCCTTCCTTTCTGGCACAAAAAGATATTTGTGCTCCTTTTGTTCTTTCTCTGATCTAGCCCCAGAATCAGCTAATTTTTTTTTGGAGAAGATGGCAGGCACCAAGTCAACAATTTTGAACTTCCTCTTGTTTTATGCTTTTCTTTTGACCTGTATATTATAAATCATGTATTAATTTTCTACTGCTTTGTAACAGCTTACCACCAACTTAACAGTTTAAAGCAACACAATTTATTTTCTTTCATTTTCCATGGATCAGGGGTCCAGGCACTGGTTAGCCACTCTGGATCTAACCGGCAGTGATCAAAGTGTCAGCTGGGCTGTGATCTCATCCAAGGCATGGGGTTCTCTTCCAAGCTCATCAGGTTGTTGGTAGAATTTACAGACTTGTGGTTTAGGGCTAAGGTCCTTCATTATATGGGGTCATTCTCAGGACCTAGGGGTCACTCTCAGGTCCCAGTCATATAGCCCTCTTACAACATGGCAGCTTACTTCTTCAAAGCCAGCAGAAAAATTTCTTTCCAGTTTGCTGTAAGGAAATCTCAATCAATGTGATGTAATTATGGGAGGTGACTATCCCATCATATTCACTGGTCCTGTTCACATTCAAGGCGAGGAGGTTATACAAGGCATGTATACCAGGGGGTAGAACCTTAGGGGCCATTTTAGAATTCTTTTACAAACCATCAGCTAAGAATTCTACTTCTAATATATGCCCAAATCTTGCCCCTTCTCTCTGTCCATTGCCACCATCCCAGCCCATGCCATTACCCTCTTTCCTTTATTCTGATAGTCCTCTGGTCTCCTTTTTTCCACTTTTGCACCCTATACCATCATCCAAGACTATCCAGAGTAACCTTTAAAAAGGTTGGAACAATTGGAAAATGACACTTGATGTTATTAATTTCACTTAAATCTTCAACAGTGTCTTGTTGCATTCAGAGCAAAATCCACACTTCTTCCCACAGCCTACAAGCCTCTGCATTGTCTGCCCAAACCTACTTATTGCATCAACTTCCTTTTGTTCCCTGGACATCATGATCTTATTCCCTCCTATTTCTCATTTAAGCCGAGGTTGTTCCCTCCCTGCCTTTGCACTTAACTCTGAACAAATTTCTTTGGCTATTTGCATCTCAGTTCACATAATATCTCTTTAAGAAGTCTTTCTGATGCTGTAAAGCAAAAACATTTAAGTTCAGTTATTCTGAATTACATCAGCCTATTCTTTTTATTCATAGTGTTTATTACTGTCCAAAAGTGTATTGTTTGTCTCTTTACTTGTGTATTGTCTGCCTGCCCCAAGTAGAATGCTACCTAGCTCCATGAGACCAGGGACCATATCTATGCCAATCACTGGTGTATCCCCAGTACCCAGGAGAGTACTATGCTTTGTACTAAGCAGGTGCTTGATACATGTTACGAAATACATGGAATAATCAGAAATTCGTGACGATCTTACCTAAAAGGACTAGGCTCCGATATCATTTTGTAATGTGAAAAACTATATGTACATACATACATACATATATACATACATATTCTCTCTTTAAATTGTTTGAGAGTAGGGTATTTAAGAATTAATATTAAAATCATTCCGTTTGTTAATATTAAAAGCCCTCTTTTGGACCCTGGAAGGAAAGTATCACTACAGAAACAACTTTTTCACTACTTTTGCCATTAGTGGCCTGATATTTTTGCAATAAACATCTGGCAATATTTTCCTACAGTGAATTCATATCCTGCTCCAGAAATTTAATTTATCACTATTAGCAACAATAATAAAAATCCTTATTCCAGAAACTGCACAAGTGGAAGACTTCTTAACAACTTTGAATTAATGCTTCTGCTACCAACCACAAACATCCAAATCCTTCCAAAATAATCCCTATCTTACTGGGAACATCTCACTGGAAAAGTGCAGGACTCTTGTTTGCTGGCTCCAGAATGAGGTCACAGACTCAAGGCTCTTACCCCAAGCTGGCACAAGGGGAAGGGACATGGTTAATTAAACTTGGATATGCTCTAAGAGAGTTCTACCTAAAGCAGCTTCTGGTTCTCCAAATAATTCCAGTATCCTCCAGGTCTTTTGAAGATACAGTCCTTAAGAACCTAACTAAAAAAGTGTGCACTGATGACATTTTCTGTGGTCAGTTTGCTAAGTTAAACTACTATGTACAGCTTCAGACATTTAAGAGCCTCTGGCTAAAGGGCTAAAATGTAACAGGAGTGCTTAGGAACTGTTTATATGCTTGATTTGTTTTACAGTGTTTTTGGTCTTTAGTTTTGATTGGATTGTTTTACTGAAACATGAAGGGCATTTAGAAGGCAAGAAAGTGAATAGGATACATTTGCAACAATATGCCCTAAAGCAACATCTTAATGTCAGAAGTAAATTATAACAACTTACATTACTGATGACATACATTATAATTCAAAGCTAGGGGAACTACATCAAGGTTGTTCTCACTATGATATAAAAAGAATTTTCTTTGTATCTTTTGCAACTAGATGAAGACCTTTATTGATGAAAATGGTATCAAGAAAAGGTAATAGAAGAAAATACATATCTCTTGGAATGCATGAAAACATTTTTTTTTCCTGAAGCTTCCCAAAGCCTTTGCATCTAACCCCTAAAAGTATTCTTTATTTCACAGATGGCATGGAATGAGTTTCTTCCATTGTTATGTATGTGTCTCGCAAGATGTCAGGAGCAAGTACGTCTGACTTGATCCATTTTTTATGTAAGTATCCAATTATTAATAGCACAAACAGTGATGATACTTATAAAATAATGCTTGTGACTAACTATTAAAACGACTGGGGCCAAGGCTGCATGGGAATGGCTGAATCTGTCCTGACTGAGTATTTCACTGGGCACCTGTCAGAAGTTTAAGTGTGCCTCAGACCCAGGTCTAATTCAGCTGCAGCTGTGTATACACATATACATGTGTGCACATACATACAATGAGAATAAAGCACAGGCAGTAATTGAGATTTGACAATTACCGAATATATCTTAATTGATATGGAATACTGCATTGGAACTTTATACCTACCAAAGATGTGATTTTTAGACTCTATAATCAGAGAAAATATGACCTACTGTTTTCATTGGATAATACTCTTGTGATGCCTCCAAGTTTCTCCTCTATATATGTGGCCTAATCTCATGTTGACATTTTATAGTAATAATAATGAAGTAAAGTTTCATAAAGTATCTAACTACTTTGTTAATACTTTGAGAGCTAATTCAAACCTCAATTTAGATTTTAAAAGATTTGAAGGTGAATATAAACATATTCTCTCTTCAAATAAAAAACAACAAAAAAGATAACCAAGAAAAGCATGCAAGAATTTGTTGTCATTTCTCTTTGTTTGTTTTTTAAGGTACTAAAGACTGTGAGGACAAATATATCTAAATACTTACACTGAATGCAATAACTTGAAAGCCTAAGTAAAACCTGCTCCTGTCTTTTAATTTGGTTTACTATTCCAGTTGTTCTGTGGGTTTGCCAGCTCCCTCTGCTGTTATTCCCAGGACTGGCTAAGAATCCTGATGTCAGAGCTAAAAGGAATTTGGAGTCTAGAATATCAGTGGCAGCTAGGCAGTGCATCCCCTGTGCACCTCCCTTCAAGAGAAAACCAACTAATAATATTCATATCCTCAGGACATACTATGACTATATATAATAATGACTCTCCGAATTATGTCTTTGGGTATGATGGCATCATTGGTTCTCTGGAAAACCTAGAAGAGGGAATAAACTTGCTGATCTAAAGACAGCAAAAGTTCCTTACTTAGCGGAGCTACTGTACTAGCCCATAGTGAGGAGCTAGGAGAGGTGAAATCCTTCTACCATTTGGGATGATGTGCTTATGAATATGAACTGTCTCACAACAGCCCTGCTTGGGAGTGAAGTGGCAGCTGCATGACTGTTGGAAAGAAAATGTTTTGGCTGGGGCCTGTAGCCCATCTCATGAAATAGTAGAGTGCTCTCAGTGCTGTGGAATGGTACCATGTCAGATAGCAACCCTTGATGGAAAAGGCCAGGTTAGAGTCAGGAGGATGGAATTTCAACAGTGAATTTACTAAGACCACCTAATGCTTGTATATCCTACCTTCACATACAAATACATTGATAAGACAGAAAGGGTTCAATAAACCATTCTTCCAATGAGGAATCTGAAGCCCAAACTTACTGACTTAAGGTAATATAGTTTGTGAAAACTAATTTCTTATTATGTGTATAGCCTTGCATAGTCTATAGAAAATACATTGTCTCTAAATTGGAGGCATTTACAGTGTAGGGCAATGTAAGGCAAGGCATAACACTATAGCTTTGAAAGGGATTTTGAAACCATCTGGAGCAATGTATCCAAGTGATAGATCAAGTCAGTGCTTGGATATGGGAGTTCAGGTTGTTGCAATGCTGTTCTTCCTATTAAGCCACCTTTGGGCCTTACATGAACCTTCTATTTGGGTGTCGGTCCACGGCTAAGCAGCCTGGCATGATGACTATGGACCCAGGCCTTCTTGCCAAAGACTCTGCATAGTATTGCTGATTCTTCTCTTAGAATCTCTGCTAAATAGGGAAGTGCAGTCATCATCACTGTAAAACTTAGGTCGTGTGGAATTAAAATTATTTTTATTTATTTTTAAGCTCCTTTTTTGAAGATTTTATATTTTTATTTGAGAGAGAGAGGGCACAAGTGTGGGGGGGGAAGGGCAGAGGGACAAGCAGACCCCCAGCTGAGCGCAGACCCTGATGTGGGGCTGGATCCCAGGATGCTGAGATCATGACCTGGGACAAAGTCAGTTGCTTACCGACTGAACCAGCCAGGCACCCCAAAATACTTATTATGTGTGCATAACATAATGCCTCTTATTTGACCTCAATCTTTCTCTGTTTAAAAGTTGGTCCCACTATCATTAAAACTGGCCACCCCCAAACCAAAGGGTGAAGATGAAATTTTAAAATCATTTCATTAAAAACTAGGTCTCTCTATAGCAGTTGACAGAATCTAATAATATTGGGTTTTATTCAGAATACCGCTATAAAAATATTTAATGCCAGTAAATAAAATATGGTTTTCCACAGTAACTAATACAGCAGGATCTTATTACAGCTGCTTAGGTTAGAAAGTTTTCAGATGATCCTATAATGGGTTCTTTTTTCAGTTTTACTCAAGAAAGAAAAATAATGCATTATGTTTGTATCACACTTTATCAAGTATGACAGTTTTACATGGTATCTTATTTTATCTTGATATAATTACTCTGGGAAGACATGACAGGCATATTGATGCCCAGGCTTCAGCTGAAGAAGCCAGTCAAGAGCCTTGCTCCAGGTTGCACAGTTACCGAGCAAGTGGTAGGGATTCCTCTTAAACCAAGCGCTTCTGACCCCAAATTCTAGGCTCATCATCTCCCAGCATGATCAGTGTCTCAACACACCGTGTTCCTGCCATGGCACCTGAGAGTTTCCCTACTTAGAAGATTTTTGGGAGAAACTGGGTTCTTATTACATAGTTTTGAATGTATTAATAGACCATTTATGCTCTCTGTAATCTCACTGACTTGAATTATAAAATGCCTGATGCCACATCACCTATAGTATCATTAGCCCTATTCCTCCAAACCAGTGAAATAAAAGGATTCTTCCATGTTTTTCAAACACATAAAATCCAGAAGACAGGCAAGGATTCAGAATTGATGGAGCTTGTTGTCAACATGCAAATCCAATTAGAAAATGACTATAACTTGAAATTAATGAGTAATAATAATCTCTTTAATTGTTCTGGTTTTTGTTTATAAATGTTAAAACACAGTACATGGCTATTTATTTTCTGTTTAGCTAGAAGGACTTGGACCTTCTGCTTTTTTTCACTGCTAATATAGACGGACATATTATAATTCATGCTCATGGCCAGTCACCATAACCTGAAGGTTATGATATTTTCATTCATACTGATATTTTCACATTCTTTACTTCCTTTGCTAGAACTGTACTCTCTCCTACCACCCCAATGGAAAGAAAAAAAGCCAGTAAAGAGTCAAGGATATGAGGTTTTGTGTTCCCCCCTCCTATCTTTTATCATTGATTTTTATATCAGTCATAATAAAACATCTTTCTCTTCTGGAAATTGTTTATCTCTCTCTAAGCAACAAATTTCTATTGAGAATGAATAAGAATTAAGTTTAATAATGAATCTTCTAAGCCTTCATTTCCACCTGTATTTGTCTGTGTCTGTGGTGGGAGGGGTAGAGGGAAGGTGAAATATTTTAAGGAGATGCTGATAAAGAAAAGTGAAGATGATTCATTGGACCAGATTTGAGTCCACATATAGATTCAATCAGCTTTCTGACAGATATCTCCATGCACGTTGTAATAATTCTTCTTTGTCCTAGCTTTTTGTTGTTGTTGTTGTTTTAGGCAGTGCTGTGGTCTGAATATTTGTGTCCTCCAAAATTCATATATTGAAATCCTAACCCCTGAGGTAATGGTGTTGGTGGGGGGGGACTTTAGGAAGTGATTAGGTAATGAGGGGGAGTCCTCATGAATGGAATTAGTGCTCTTAGAAAAGGGACCCCAGAAAGCTCTCTGGATTCCTTCCACCTTGTATGGACAGCAAAGAACTAAAAAGCCCCTCTATGAGCTAGAAAGTAGCCTTTCACCAGATGCCACGTCTGTGCCAGTGCCTTGATCTTAGACATCCCAGCCTCTAAAACTGTGAGAAATAAATTTCTTTTGTTTATAAGCCACCCAGTTTATGGTATTTTGGTATAGGGCAAACAGACTAGGAGAATAGGTGGCTTCAACTTTAAGCAAAGTACCAAAGTGTCTTGAAAAAAGGTTTGGGTAATGAAATATTGAATTGTACAGTTTTGTACTAATTGGGAGAAAAAGAAAAAAACGACACAAAACAAAACTTGTGAACTCATTAAGAAGTATTTGTAAGACAGGCAGGGTTTTCCACCCCTGATCTGATGACTTTGAAAGGAGCACAGTCTGTTCCTATAAAGCAATAAAGTCATCAAGTCCAGGTGGCTGATCTTCTTTGTTATGTAAAATAGCCTTTAAGAGTCTTTCCACATGAGGAAGGCTCATTTGATAGTTACTTAACAAGGCATTTATATTCTTAATAGGTTGCTGATAAATTCTATTTTCCAAATCAGATGCAGAAGTGATGCTACAATGGTCAAGACTATGACCAAGTTTCAGAAGTTCTTTAAAGTTACGATAAAGTGTACTATTCTGAATATTCACTGCAAAACTCCATGGCACCCACGTTATAAAGCCAACGTATAATTAATCATAAATTACCACTATATTAGTTTGATTGTTTATAAAGAATTTTCTTATACATGTCTCAGTTCAGAGTCATAGCAATCCAAGAAGACCTGAGGCACAAAGTCAAATGGGCAGTGTGACAGTGTCACCTGCAGTAGCCTTAGCTGTGCCTGATTTCCCTGACTTACACACTATGTTCTAACTACTAGTTAGACCATAAAGTATTGGTGGTAGTACATTTGCTCATATATTTACTCATTTATTTAATAAATATTTATTATGAAAACAATTTTTTTTCTGAAATCTCTAATTTTAACTCATGCCATCTGATTATGTGGACATACTGAGGACATAGTAGCTAATTCATCACACATATTGATGGGAAAGTTGCACTATCAACGGGTTCCACATCTGCAGCACCTGGCCATTGGAAAGCCCAAACAAAAGTTCTTCCCAACTTTGGAGAACTGGTTTGAGACTCGTTAAAGGTGGATCAGATTTATTTGCCTGATTCTCCCAAACTTCTCTTATCAATTATAGCATTCTTATCTTTGCAGTTCAGTGGCAACCTAGGAAGGAATATAATCAGATAGTCTCAGAAGGCAAGTGAAGGATTTTCTTTCCAGATCTCCACTTTCAGGTGAGTAGAAGTGAGCTCTTGTCATTCATTTCCTAAATATTTATTCAGCAACAAACACTAAACACAGAAGTCAACCTCTATGTGTCTACTTTGGTGAAAGCATCATGAGTTTATGTGAGCATTTATGTAGAGTATGTGTATCTTTCAAAATGGACCTAAGAGTTCATTAAATTTTATGAAAATGATGCATGCACATAGTTAAGAAATCAAATTGTACTATTAGGCTTACATTAAGAACCAGCAATACCTGCCTCTTTTCCAATCCTGCTTCTCACAGGCTATTTTCCACTCTTTAGATGTAATTGATGCATGATAAACTGGGTATTTTTAAAGTTTATAATTTGAAGAATTTTGACACACACACACACACACACACACACACACACACACACACTCACGAAAAGATCACCATAATCAAGATAACAAACATTCCCATCACTCCCAAAGTTCTCTTCATGCCCCTTGAATTCATCCTTCCCTCCATACCTCCAGCCTCTCATCCCCAGGCAACCATTTATCTGTCTTCTGTCACTACAGATTAGTTTATTTCTAGAGTTTTATACAAATTGAACCATATAGTATGTACTTTTATAATCTGTTTTTTTCCATTAGAATTATTTTTATATTCACTCATGTGCCAACAGTTCATTCCTTTTCATGGCTGAGTAGTATTCCATTGATAGGATATACTGTTTCATCCATTCAACTACTGATGGACATCTAGCTATTAAAAATTAAGTTACTATGGGGGTACCTGGGTGACTCAGTTGGTTAAGCATCTGACTCTTGATTTTGGCTCAAGTCATGATCTCAGGGTCCTGAGATCCAACTCTGCACTGGGCTCCCAGCCCAGTGGGGAGTCTGCTTTTCTCCCTCTCCCTCTGCTCCTCCCCTTGCTCACTCTGTCTCTTTCTCTCTCTCTCAAATAAATAAATAAATAAATAAATCTATAAATATTTTTTTAAAAAAAGCTACTATGAATACTCATTAGACATTATCTTTTGACTTCTTAATTGGTAACTAAGATTTAGCTTTTTTACAATTTCTCCCATTCACTATTTTCTTTCTCCAACAAAGTTCAATTATGTGTTAATTCTGGAGTTATATCAATATTCACTATTTACATGATTTCTTAAAAAGATTTTATTTATTCATTTGTCAGAGAGAGAGCACAGCAGGGGTAGCAGCAGGCAGAGGGAGAAACAGGCTCCCCACGGAGCAGGGAGCCCGATGTGGGACTCAGTCTCAGGACCCTGGGATCATGATCTGAGCCAAAGGTAGACACTTAACCAACTAAACCATCCAGGCATCCCTATTTACATTATTTTTAAATGTAGACACCAGTCATTGCTGAACCTAATAATGGGTATATCTAATTTTATTTTCTCATATGACTTTTTGTTGCCTCACTTTTTCATTTGTTTATTCTCATATAGACCTACAAATAATTATCTCTCACCATCCAACAGCCTCGTAATATCATTTAGTAAATGGTAAAATGTATTAGATGAGCTATCATTTCTATTTCATACTGGAAACTCCTGAGGGAGCCCTGCCTCCTCCGGCTGCTGGAAACTTGCTCTCCTGGTCAGTGCATAGCTACATTCCCATTGCTTTTGTTCTGGGAATTCTTTTCACTTCCCTCCTGGGTCAGGACCTGATTTTCCATGCTGTTCTCTTTCACCCTTATTTTAGTGTGGCTCACCCTCCAGTATATTCCTGAGATAAGTGCATAGGGAGGAAGTTAAATATTTTCATTCTTTGCAAGTATGAAAATTATTTCTTTCACCCAGTTCACCCAGGAGAGAATTACTGCTTGGAAATTGTTTTACTCTGCATTATAAAAGCATTGTCCATTGTTTTCTAACTTCCAGTGTTGTCACTAATATAAGCAATATCCTCATATAATTGGATGACCATATATAATTGTGACCATTTTTTCCACCTAGAATATTTTTAGCATCTTTTCCTTTTTCCTCATGTTTAAAAATTTTGCAGTGACATATTTATACATTAATTTCCCTGAGCATCCTTTTAATCAACAGAATTATATCCTTTGTTTCTATAAAATTGTCTGGCATTATTTCTTTGATATTCTCCCCTGCCCCCCCCCCAAAAAAAAAACCTAGCTCTTTTTCTTCTTTCTCTTTTTTGAAACTTCTATTAATAGCACATTGGGTCAATACTGGCCCTCTAATTTTCTTATATTTCATGTCTTATGGTTTTCGATTATTTTTTTCTTTAATTTTAGGAAGAATCTCCAACTTTATCTTTCAACATTTCTACCTTTTAAAAAATTTCCAGTGTGATTTTTAATTTCCAAAGACTTTTTATTCTGCTTTTATTTCTCCTGTGTTTATGGGATCTTATTATTATTTTATAGATGCGTATCTTTATTGATCTCTTAGAGAATATAAAATATATCAAAATCTATATTTACAATCTTGTTGAGCTGCATGAAATTGTTGCTATTTGATCATTTTATCTACAAAAATAGTTTCATCTAATATATCTATCTATAAATATATTTTTGTGTACACACACACACTTCTGTTCTCTGCAGTTTTCTCTGAGTTTATTTTTAGTATTTATTGACTTTGAGCCCTAATTTTTTTTTTTTTTTTGAGAGAGAGAAAGCAAGCGAGCATGTGAGTGGGGTAAGGGAGGGAGAGAGGGGGAGAGAGAATCTTAAGCAGGCTTCACACCCAGCCTAGAGCCCAACATGGGGCTCAATCCCATGACCCTGGATCATGACCTGAGCCAAAATCAAGAGTTGGACACTTAACCAACTGAACCACCCAGGCACCCCCAAGGTTTTGTTTTTGTTTTTGTTTTTAATTTGCTCACTGCTCTATCCCTAGTCAAGTTGACACATAAAATTAACACCGCAGGGGTGCCTGGCTGGCCATGTTGGTAGAGCATGCAACTCTTGATCTTAGGGTCATGATTTCAAGCCCTACTTTGGGCTTAGAGCTTACTTAATAATAAATAAACAAACACCACAGGGTGGTAAGTGGACCTTTGAGGTGAGGAGTCACTGAGTCTGGGGGTCCAACTGCCCTCTGGAGATCAGACTTTCACTCTGAATTGGGCCATGACTAGACATGTTATAGGTCTTTACAGAACTCAAAAGGATAGAACTATGAACATGGCAAAAATTTATTCATAGGGGATGTATTAGGGTTTTTGGAGCAAGAGAACCAACAGGAGAGAAAGAGAGAGAGGAGATTTATTATAGGAATTGTCTCATGTGATTAAGGAGGCCAAGAAGTCCTAAATGTGCCATCTTCTGGCTAGAAAACCAGGAAAGTTGGTGGAGTAATTCAGTCTGAGTCCAAAGGTCCAAGAACCAGGGGTGCTTAAAGTCCATGGGCAAGAGAATATGGATGTCCTAGCTTGAGCAAAAAGAATGATGTGTTCTTCCTCATCCTTTTTGTTCTTTTCAGGCCCTCAGTGGATTGGATGATGCCCACATGAATGAGTGAGTGTGATATTCTTTGCTTAAATTCAAATGCTAATCTCTTCTGAGACAGTCTTAGAAACACATCCAGAAATAATGTTGTACCAAATATCTGCACATCCCTTAGCCCAGCCAACTTGACACATAAAATTAGCACCACAGGGGTTCCTGGCAGGCCATGTTGGAAGAACATGCAACTCTTGATCTTGGGGTCATGATTTCAAGCCCCACTTTGGACTTAGAGCTTACTTACTTAATAATAAATAAATTAAACAAACAAACAAACAAACACCACAGGGTGCTAAGCAGATCTTTGAGGAATAATGGGGTCTATTACTTTTTATAATGGTGTAAAGCCCATGGCTTCAGAACCTTCCGATCTGTGGATTTCTTGCACATGAAGCCATTTTATCACAGTTCAAATGTACCTTTGCAAGGGGAATACAAAGTCTTTGACAGGCAGGAAATGCCTTTCTATCTTTGTTTTGAGATTATACTGGTAAAGCTTGCTTAGTGATCTATTGGTACCAATGGGCAAGCAATCTTGAACCAAGTCTGAGTTGTCATTCTCACCAATCTTCAAAGTCAGGCTGGCCCCTTTTGGCATGACTTAATCACCCCATTTTCAGCTCTGTACTCTAGTCACCCATTTGAAGTACTCAAGACTAATTTCTGAGAACTGATTATCTGAGGGCCTATGATTGACTACTTGTTTGTACCCACCTCTGTAGGCATTTAGGATTAAGGTTCTTCCTTTTCATTTCTGTTATTCTAAATTGTGTTGGCATTCATACTTAATTAACTGGTTTTCCACTCCTGGTCAATTCGTCCTTATGGATTTATAACTTTTTTTTGGTTTATTTCTTTACCTTTATTTTGGTAGGATTTGAAGTGGAAGCAGATATAAATGTGTCTGTTCTCTGCCATGGTTATCCAATTACTTAATATCATACTTTACAAAAATATTTTCTAATTAAATCACTTTTCATATACAATAAAATCCATCTTTTTTATAAGCATAAAAGTTTATAACATTTTTAGACTCTAGATATTTGAAATGCCCTACTCAATAGTAATATGCAGAACCATCATTATTACATATATCCTTTTTTCCATTAAACTCACATAGACAAATACATGCATTCTTCCTGGTAAGAGTGGAGGAATTATAATCCCTTAACAGTTAGAAGAGAATAACTGTAGATGTTTGGCATAGATCTGAATGAAAATAAGTGGGAGACCAATATAGTTGGCAATATATTTAACTATAATGAGACCAATAGCAGAGCTATTGTTTATGGATAAGCAATCATGATGAAAACAGAAGAATATCCTATACTGTACCAGTCGATAATGCTTAATTGGTTTCAATCATTTTTTTTTTCAAAAAATAAGAAAAGAAGCAGAAAAGAAATATACTAGTTTTGAAGCAAGCCAAAGGGAAATGAGCAAAATTGAGATTTGAAGAAATGATTCCTGCCTAAAGTGGTACAAAAAAGTATATATAAACATCACGGAGGCTGAATATTTGTAGCAGATGCTTTTTTAATGGCTGCTGATAAAGCATGACAGGCACTTTGAGAGCATCTGATACGTTTCTCCAAGGATCCCACTGCTCTCTTTGGAAATATTGAATGGGAGCATACAACATATCTTCCAAAATTTCTGAACATGTGTGTTTTAATTTTTTTTAATTTTAAGGGATGTATAAATGCAAATACTTTTACCAATGTTCAGTGATAAAGTCTTTAGTACGGGTCTTCTAGATGAAACCACAGACTTAGTCATCTACAGACGTGAGCCAGGGATATAAACACAGATATAAGAAAATAGGGAATGGCGAATCACAGAATGGCATAGCCTCATAAAGACACTCAAACATAAAATATGTTTAAAATGTATGAAAATAAATTTTAAAATGAGTAGATAAATTAAAAATAGATAATTAAATAAAAATAAAGTAAAACAAACCTAAGTCTTGAGGTGCTTATAGTCTGCAAGCAACCAGTTTAACCTTTAGTTTAGGAAATGATGGGTGAGTTCTCAGAAGCTGACATCCTCAAGAAACAGCAGATTATATCCTGCACCTAATTCTCAATTCAAAATTTACTTACATTTCCTATTTAATCTTTTTCTCACCTTTTTTCCCCTCCTTACAATGTTTTCCTTTTTCCTACTTCTCTAGTGTTTGCTCCTTATGCCTTTGTCCCTTTCTTCTTTCCTCTTTCTTCCTTCCTTACTCCACCAAGATGTGAATGGACTGAAGTGTATATATATATATATATATACACATATACACTCATATATATATAACTACTCTTATATATATTATATATATATATGTATATATATATGTATATATATATACTACACACACACACACACACACACACATATGTATAACTACTCTTATAAAAGTTGAATCAAACTGAATCTCCCTAAGTGGCTCATTTCCCTCATTAAAAACCTTAGATGGCATCTCCTTACCTATAGCACTATAACACAGAGACAATATTGCTGAGCCTTGCATTCAAGGTCTTCTTCAACTGATCCCTACTTGCTCTGCCAGCCTTATCTGTTAGGACAGTAGCTCTTCCAGTATCCCAGACCCAAAAGGCCACAGCAGCCAGTGAGCACCCAGTACATACTATTTGCTCCCTACAACTCAACTGTGTTCCTTCACTTTGCCGGGAACATGCCATGATATTGTAGGTATTTTAATAAATACGAGTTGAATTTGAATTTTCTGTTATCAATTTGGAAGAAAATGAGTTGGAATATTACTATTTCTTGGTTAAACAATTTAAAAGACAATTAAATTAACACACATTTCGCTTATGACATTTTTTTCTTCTTAATATCAAAATAAAACTGTTAAAAGTATAAAAGGCATCCTTGTCTGCATTTTCATGCTCTATTGTTTTGCTTGTTTGATTAGACATATGGCACTAGGCATTTGATTCTGGCATGTGTTGATGGGCATGGATAAAAAGCAAGAAGTGAAATAAATTTCCAAGGTCAGAAATTGTTGACTAATAGACTATAGTCCACTTTCACTGCTAAGAGACTTTGCTGATAATGTTTTAATTATTCTGGGCTCTTCTTTATTACGTGAATTTGCTATATAAAGTCTTAAGCTTTCATTCATATACTGCACCCTTTCTTTCCTCAATTCTCTGGATAGAATCTTGCAAAGAGAGTAAACAGACAATTCCTTGCCATTTACAAAGGGCTTTGTTTGCCCAAGAAGTCCGTAATTTAGACACTAATGAAATATGAAATATGTCACATTATACTTTGAAAATGACCTTGTGTCAATGTCAAATATGGAGAATGAGTGTTCAGGGAATTTCATGGTTTCTATCCAAATTTTATGCCTATTTCATAAAATCTTTTTTCCACACTTATGTGCCCTGATGTTTTTATAGGCATTAATATAAAAAGAACAATTTAGGTTATTTTAAAAAAATCTAAAATCTGATTTATCTATGAGACACACTTCAGAACACAAACCAATTTTGCTATAGTAATACTGTGTCAATACTTCCTGACAGAAGACAAATGTTGTTATTATTTCATCGTTTCTTACCTTTGTAGAAGTTTAGAATTTTACAGAATGACTCTTCTTTACATGTCAAAATAGTAAGTTGATGAAAAGAAAAAAAACTACAGCAATTTTTATATCTGGTAGCAATGATAGATAATCCAGGTGTGTTGGGTTATAAATGGTGTACATACCATACTGACAACTTTAAAAATAGTAAATAAAGTTTTAATGGAGAAATGTATTTTTTAATTTTAAGTTTTTATTTTAATTCCAGTTAGTTAACATACAGTGTAATATTAGTTTCAGGTGTACAATATAGTGATTCAACAATTTCATACAATACCCAGTGCTTATCACAGCAAATGCACTCCTTAATCCTCATCACCTATTTAACCCATCCCCCCCCCCCACCCTCCTCCCCTCTGGTAACCATCAGTTTGTTCTCTGTAGTTAAGAGTCTGTTTCTGGGTTTACCTCTTTTTTCTTCCCCCACGTTTCTTGGTTCTGTTTCTTAAATTTCCACATAGGAGTGAAATCATATGGTGTTTGTCTTTCTCTGACTGACTTATTTTGCTTGACATTATACTCTCTAGATCCATCCATGTTGTTGCAAATGGCAAGATTCATTATTTTTTATGGTCAAATAATATATATATATTATATATAAATATATACATAATAATGTGTTATATATATAATATATATAATATGTTATATATATAATATATATAATGTGTTTTATATATATAATATATATAATGTGTTTTATATATATATATAAAATGTGTATATATATAGAATATCTTCCTTATCCATTCATCTATCGATGGATACTAGGGCTGCTTCCATATCTTGGCCATTGTAAATTATGCTGCTACAAACATAGGGGTGCATGTATTCCTTCGAATTAGTGTTTTTGAATTATTTGCGTAAATACCTAGTAGTGTTATTGCTGGATCATTTGGTAGATCTATTTTTAACTTTTTGAGGAACCTCCATACTGTTTTCTACAGCAGCTATACCAGTTTGTATTCCCACCAACACTGCACAAGTATTCCTTTTCCTCTACATCTTTGCCAACACCTGTTGTTTCTTGTGTTTTTGGTTTTAGCCATTCTGACAGGTATAAGGCGATATCTCATTGTAGTTTTGATTTGCATTTTCCTCATAATGAGTGATGTTGAGCATATTTTCCTGTGTCTGTTGGCCATCTGTATGTCTTCTTTGGAGAAATGTCTGTTCATGTCTTCTGCCCATTTTTAACTGGATTATTGTTGGAGAAATGTATTTTTTCATCAAAATCACAGATAATTTTTTTTAAAAAGATCACTGTGACTTGTCTCACTTTTATTTGATTGGATATTCTCCACGATAGAAGAGTGACATCAGAACTACCTAAAAATCATCAGTCTCCATCTAGTAGTTCATTGGCTGGCATATAGAACAAATGGCTAGGGAGTTTGTTCCCACTCAAGAAAATTAGGAAAGAGATAAAATTATGCTTCAGGTTTTCCATCTTTCCTAAGGTCTTTTCTAGATTTTCTTTCCTATTAACCACTCTTCAACACACAGAGTCACTTAATGTTCTCATACTATTGTAGCCCTTTTCATAGAGAATATCTGATAAATTCTTTCAGGATAGATGCTTAGGGATTTAATGTGTTATAAGGATAAGAATAATTAGAAATTAACAAAAGAGCCCAAGAAAGACAATGAAGACAATGCATAACTCACTATTTGCAGAATTCAAGAAATAACTGGAGGAGAAACTTTCTAGAGCTTTAATCTCAAAATACAAAGACAAGTCTTTTTCTGAGGTGGTGTCCATAAACTTATAAAGAAACAATAGTGTTAGATTCATATTTTATGTTTGAACTGGAGTGTGATCAGGATAACTGGAACAACTTTGGTTTTTTGGGTGTTTAGGTTGGAGTGTTCCCAATAGTTACTCGCTTTTTCCAAGAGGATATTATACCTAGAAGTTCTGCTCCACTTCTTGGTATCCACCCATTCCCAGTGCTATTGACCTCATTACTTTCCAAAGGCAGGAGAATATTCCATAGAATCTTTCTTATCTCCACATAAGCAATTTTCCAAAATAACTGAGCTTCTCAATTCCTTCTGTAAAGGAAACTGATTCCGATGGATCACTTAATTACCTGGATAATCCCTAGGATGACTAAAAAATGATTTCACCATCAGTTTAATTGTAGGTTCCGAAACCTTTCGTGCCAGTTGGACTTATTATTATATTGTGTAATTTAATTAAATAGTATTCCAACTTAAAAAATAACTAAAATAAAATAGTATGCAAATATGAAAGTAAAAAGAGTTTTGTTGTGCCTATAAACAATAAATTGAAAGTTTTCCACAGACTCAATAACTGCTAGTCATAAGAAAATTAAACTGGAATAGATAAGGATAAAAATAATTTACAAAAGTGAAAAAAATAGATAAGGATAAAAATAATTTACAAAAATGAAAAGAATTTTTAAACTCTGCCTCACAAATTTCTTTAGCTTTTTCTTTCATTTTAAAAATGTGTAATTGGAAATTATGGAAAATATATTATGCTCATGGTTTATGCAAGAAATAGAACTCTAATAATGGACCCTAGTCAAAGAAATGTCATTGGTCCTATATCAAAAACCTACCATATGATTTTGCATTTATATGTTTAGTGTTTAAAGTTGTTTAAGGTATATTTGTAACATTTTTGTAAGCCAGATTTAATCTTTTAATATTATTATTAAAAACCAGGTATTGATCTAATCATCTCTGAGAAACAGACTTCTATGAAATGTCAGTGGAGGAGATCTTTTGGCTGGCAAACTAACATCACATGAAGTCAGAGCACGTGCTGTGAAATTGGCAGTGAAGAAAAGGTTGCAGATTTATTGAAAGAGTCCACCCTTACTGGCTCAATGATTCCTACAATCCCTTCTACACAGCAAGAATATTTTTAGAGAAAACTTAATCTGTAAACGTCTCTAGGAAAGAGAATATGCAAAGTGGCAAGTGACTGAAGTCAGCTTTATAAATGAGGAAAAGAGAAAGCAGACTTGTGTCTATTGTTTCTATAGAAGTGGTACCTCAATGGGAGTGTAAGAAGTAAAAATTCAGAATAGGCAGTTGGTTGTTTATGTTGTGGTTAAGTTGAATCCAAACTTTGATGAAGTCAAGGATAGTCAGCTTTCATATTGCATTTAATTGAGAGTCAGAGAATAAGATATGTTCTTGGAAGACTAAGCAACAAGCAGCATTGTAAGAAACAGGCTCCCACCAGGAACAAATACCTCCTTCTTCCCTCAACAACAGTTCTGTAGTTCTCTCTTTTCCAACTAAAATATAAACTCCAGGGTCAGGATCACAATCCTTGTGGCTTAGAAGAAAGCCTGACATATTGATGATGCTCAAAAGTTTTTTTTTTTTAATTGAATCATGGACTGAATTCTTTCTCTATTATGTTAATTTGTCCTCCCCTTCTCTTCTCCTCTTCCTACCTCTTAGTTCTTAAATGGTCCTCAGACCCCTCCATGGTCAATGAAGACAGTCAAAACTAAAGATTCTTGCTCCTTCCTAACACCATGAATTTTTTCAGTTACTTCACAATTATGTATGGGGCTAACAGTTTATTATTATTATTTATTATTATTTTTGGATCCTTGAATGGAAAGAATTAGAAAAGTAGACTCATTATCTTGGGTCAGATTTTCCCCAAAGCAGATGCTTAGACAAGCATTTGTATACAATGGAGTTGTTAGGGGATGTTCCCAGGAGAAACAGGTAAAGGAGTAGGAGACATTGAGTAGGGAGAAGTAAGAAACTAAGCAAGAGTGCAATTCAGGTGTCATACTAGCCTCAGCCTAATCCCATGGGGACCTCTGAAGATTGAAGACTGCAGTGTATTTTCCCTTTGCAGGCAAGGGATCAGACTTTTTACCCCATCTTCCCTTAGTCATTGGCTACAGACCTCCCCAGGGACAATTAAACTCTAAGGTATTTCCATAACCTACAGAGGTGAGCATTACAGCAAACAATCAAAACACAAACATGCTTTACCAAGAAATAATTGTTTTAAATGTTGTACTATACAATGAGCAAAAAAGTCACAAAGCTCACATATCTTTACTATTCTACTTTCTTTATGTGATTATGAAATCAAAATTATTTACTCAATAATCTTAATTA
This sequence comes from Ursus maritimus, assembly GCF_017311325.1. Lineage (NCBI taxonomy): Eukaryota > Metazoa > Chordata > Mammalia > Carnivora > Ursidae > Ursus > Ursus maritimus. Next base: position 88,227,637 of record NW_024423343.1, on the reverse strand, counting down.
TCTTTTTTCTCAGCAAACTAATATTATTGCCAAGCAGATTCAGAGAGATTACTTATAGGTGGAGTATGGGGAGGAACTTCTATAAGCTGACATATCTATAGGTGGAGAAGAAGGAGGTATTAGAAAGTCAGCAGAAACATGAGCAACTGAGCATGCCTGATGGACATCTGGTCTTGTTGTGTACTCTAATGTAAAACAGCATAACAATAAATGCTCATAATGAACTAATAAAGTATGATGGATTCACTGCACCGTTCATTAAAATTTTGATAGATGTCCTTCGGAAAGTCATTAAACAAAAACTGACAGAACTAATGGAAAAAAATGTTAATGAGATCTTAAATTTAATGAAAGATGTGTAAGACCTCTAAACTAAAAACCGCAAATTATTGCTCAGAGAAATTAATGAAAGTGAAAAATTAATAATGAATAATGAAAATTAATGAAATGGAGATATAAACCTTGTTTATGCTTTATAAAAATTCAATATTATTAAAATATCTTGTTTTCCTCAAACTAATCTATAAGTTTAATGCAACTTCAATCAAAAGCCCATCAAACACTTTTGTATAAATTGACTATATGATTCTAAAGTTTATATGGAACTACAAAGACCTACAATAGCCAAAACAATCTTTAAAAAATACAGAGTTGTTTGGGGTGCCTGGGTGGCTCAGTTGGTTAAGTGTGGAACTCTTGATTTTGGCTCAGGTCATAATCTCAGGGTTGTAAGATCGAGCCCTGTGTTTAGGATTCTCTCTCTCCCTCTCTCTCTGCCCCTCCCCCTGGTTGGGGTCTTTCTGTCTCTCCCTATAATATATTACAAAATTTAATAAAATATATATTTTAAAGTTGGAGGCTTAAAACATGAAACTTTTAAGAACACAGCAGAAAACATGGAAAAATAGCTGAAAGCATATTAGCAAAGGAAAAGATTACTAATTACACAAAAAGCACTAACTATAAATCAACAACAACAAAGACAATTAATTGGACTTTACCAAAATTTAAAACTTTTGTTGCCAAAATATCGGATTAAGAAAATGTAAGTGCAAGATATAAACTGAAAAAAGATATTCATTTTACATATGTCTGACAAAGATCTTGTATCCAGATACAATTCAACAATTAAAAGTCAAACATACAATAACAAAAAGTGGGCAAAATGTTTGAAGAAACACTTCACAAAAAGATATAGTCATGGCCAATAAGAGCACAAAATAGTTCTTTACCTTCTTAGTCATCTGGAAAACGAACAAACAAACAAAATGAGATACCACTTCACACTCACTAGAAGGCTACTAGTAATGACTGACAACAGTTATTGGCAAGAATGTACAGCAGCTAAGATTCTCATATATTGTTGATGAGAATATAAAATGGTACATCTACTGAGGCAAAATATTTGGTAGTTTTGCCAATGAAGTTAAACATACACCAACCCTATTACACAGAAATTTCACTCCCAAGAGAAATTAGAACAAGGTCCACAAAAGGACCTGACATAGAATATTCATTGAAGCCTAATTTAGAGTAGGCCCAAATTGAAAACAACCCAAATGTTCCTCTACAGGAGAATTAGTAAACAAAGTGTTTTATATTCATATAATGGAAAATTATTCAGCAATAAAAAGAATAAACTGCTAGAACACACAACATGGATGAATCTCAAAATCATTATATTGAAGAATAAAAGTCTAATACAAAAGATCACTATACTTTTATAAAGTTCAAGAACAAGCAAATTAATCTATGGTGATAGAAATCAGACCACAAGTGATATCAGCATCATGGCAGCATAAGATGTCCCTAGTTTTTGTTCCCTGCAACCACAAAAATTCAGCATCCATCCACAGACAAAAGTGCTTTTGAGGGAGCTGTGGCATCTAGCCTATGCCAGGGGACCTGGAGGAATCTTGCCCACCTGTGTTCAGGGCAATAGGCAGACAGACCTTGGTCTAGGCTGTGGACCCTGCAGTAGCCAATGAAGCGACTGCAGCCTCTTTCTCTTGGCCATAGGCCAGCAACCCCTAGAAAACATTGACTCAGACAATCAGCCATGGTTGAGAGAGCCTACGTAGAAGTTCAGCTTTCCAGAGGAGAAGTTACAGCATACTGTTGGAGCAAAAAATATGAGTTCGGACACAGTGGAGTGGAAAGCAGTTACTAAAGACTGGAGGAAGTAACTTCTCCTTAAAATATGAAAAGAGCAACACAGAACTTTAAGGAACACTTTCCACCTTACTGCATACCAGGGTTGAGAATTGCTACTCTCAGGCATACGTACAGACGGAAGCCAAGCAAGAGTCATTTAGAAGTAGTTTGGAGACTCTAATAGCTAAGTCACCCTAGCAGAGATACAGGAGATGAGAAGCACTGAATAGCAAGTGTGGAAAGTTATAGGTAGAAGGGGCTGCCATTGTCCACAGTGTAAGAAGTTGTAAGCTTCTACCAACAGAAGCCACTATTCATGTATTCATCCAATCAAATATTTAAAATATTTAATCAGTGTCTAATACAACTGGCACTGTCCTAGGCCCTGGAGATTTTACAGTAAACTCTTTAACATCATGGGACCTATATTGTAGTGGGAGAGGCAGATCTTTATCAAATAATCACACTAATACATGTACTAAGATGAAAGTACTAACATGAAAAGAGTAATGGAGGAAAAGTACATAGGGCTAGGAGAGCTTATAACAATATAGCAACTCCTTATATTTATTTTTTACAACAATCCTACAAAATAAATGCAGTCATTCTCATTTCCATTTCATAGCTGACGAATCTGAGGCAATGTGAGGATTAGTAACTTGCCAATGATCACACAGCTAGACAGTGGCTAAGCCAGAGTTTTCATCCAGGACCTGGATTCTGTGTTCCTAACCACAGTGACACAGTGCATACCCACCGGATCTGGATGTTCAGGAAAATGTCCCTGAGAAAAAAACAAACCATTCAAACTGAGATTGGAGAGATGGGTAGGAATTACTTGGGAGAAGAGTGTGTGCAAATTCCCTGATGTGATTGGGAGCATGGCAGACTTGATGGACGAGAAAGTTGTACATTAATTCTACAAAAATTAGAGAAGATCCTATGTATGATTAAACAAGTCAGAAGAGAGATATAATATTGACTTCAAAGTGTCATTAGTTTGTGTCCTTCCTAAATTAAAAAAAAATAAAAGACATTCTAAATAGTTAAATTACATTCTCCATCAGCAGCTGCACTTCTTTGCTATTGTGTCCTCGGGGGGGTGAGGAATTGGCCACCTTCACTATTTTGGGGCCCTTTCAACCAGTACTGTTCACAAATAATAAGCACTGAGATTGCAGGAGCCCTGAAACCTTTAGCCGCAATTCTTTTTTTCTAATCAGCTGAGGAAAGTTCTTTTCCCAGCGACTGTATCCCATTGTTCCACAAAGACTCTTCTCTAAGAAACATGAAGCAGTTAATTCCCCCTGCTAAACACAGCAGGAAGGTAATACTTTTCTCAAATATCAAATCAGTCCAATTTCATTTAGACTTAAATGATTTTTCTGGCCCCTCTTCATGTAGATACCTCTGCAGTCAATTAGCATTGTCACTTTTAATCTTCTGTAGTCAGATCCTGGTCATTTCCCATTAGGGTTCTATTAAATAGATTCTTATGGCCTGGCTGAACTGACTGCAGTGCAGTATCTGTAGAAAGCACACTAGCCATCATTATGCAGCTGGCATTTACTAAAGGTTAGATATTACCGATAACCTTAATCACAAATTATGCTACTTTGCCTGAAAATTCACTTCTGGATTTTTTGCCACAAAACTCGAATGCTCCTGGAATACTCAGGCTGTACTTGGATGGAAAGGCACCTTGAATTACGCATCTCAGCTTAAACTACTTTAAACTTCATGCCCTTTGCCTCAAGATCCAAAGATGCCATTGCTGTCAGGGGCAAATACACCTGCATCTAACTGCAATGCCAGGTACACTCTAACCAAAGAAAGAGGAAGGATACATTTTCCTCAGGAAAAGAACTCTGTCCTACTGTGGCTTTCCTCAATACATTGGGACTTGCAAATAAAATAAGGATTGAACTATAGAAAATTGAAGCAGATAAAACTTATAGAAAATTCATATCTTCTAAGTGCAAATATAGGGCAATGTTAGAGTACGTTTACAACATACAGCAGATACAAAATAGCATCCTCTAATAGAAAAAGCAACAAGCCAGGTGTCAGAAAGCATGGCTTCCACATACCCAGTATTAACTGCTGCTGTGACCTTGAGTGAGTTACATGATTCCACTGGGCTCTGGAAGTCCTTGGTTAAATATAAATATAAACTGGGTGCCTGACTAGTGACTTCAGCTGATTAACATGTGCTGTCTCATTGGCAGAGTGGAGAGAGAGTAAACAAGCAGGACTGGCCCAGCACTCTCCAACTGGGCTGTCTTCTGTGGAGTGGCATCAGGCAGACTGGTCACTATTACATCCTGGGGGAAGAGATACAGGGAAGGCAGCACTGGAAGATAGCTATGTCTACTACTTGATTTTGTTGGCAGCCAGTCCCAGGCGATAGAGATCCACAAACATATCCAACAGTACAAACCTTCTGATGGACTTCTGTCCCCTTTTGTCCTTCCAGCCATAGGCCCATTCTATAAGTTTCTTAAGCATTTATTAAGTAGGGTCCCTGCCTTTCAAGGGCTTGTGGTTTAGTAGGAAAAAACTCAGGCTGGCTTTGGACAGATGGTCCCAGAGAATATTATGAGATTCAAGTCTTTACCTTTATTTTAGACCAAAGTTCTTGATCCCTAGTCTAGATTTAGTTTCTCCTCAATTATTCTCTTACAGAGTTCCATCGATTTCCTCATCTGCCTCAAAGAAATTCTTCATGAGTAAACATCTAGAACTGAACAGCAAATAGGACTAATTGGTGTATGTCAGAGAGTTGGTATGCTACTGAGTATTTCTGGAAAATGTAGTTTCTTTGGAGTACCATATCCAAAAACTCACTCAAGTCCATAAAAATGGCCCTCAGGAGAATTCCTGCTGGATCTACTTTAGTAAGTGGCTAAGGGCCAATTGTAATGAACATATTAGCAAATGCTTGCTAAAGAGCTTGAAAACTATTTTATTAAATATTTTTAAGGAAAATTTTTGAAACTGTCTCTGTTCTTTAATCTTTCTCATCAAGTTAACTTTTTTCATGCAACCAAGAAATATCAGTTTAATAAAGCCAAGTTGTGATCACTTTAATATACTAAAGCAGATGGTAGAGGTGAAAAATCAATGTGGTTTTGGAATTGTCTGGGAAGTTTCTTAGAGAACACCTAAGTTGGATGTTGAAGTTGAGGAAGAGTCAAATTAAATGAAAGGAAGAGTAAAATAATCACCGGTAATGAAAGAACACGAAGGAAGTTTAGAGGCAGGATCCATTCTGGTCACATTGGCCAGAGGAGTGTTGGTTCACCTGTTTTCATAAAGTCCAATGCAGAAATAATAAAAGGTCTTTCAGGCCATTCCCCCCCACCATTTAAAGTACAAATAGCCGTACTGAGCACCAGGTATGAAAAGTGTATGTTCTAACACCATAGAAAAATATAAATAAATGGCATTGTTATTTACTCAAAATAATAGCAATACCTATACATATTTGAAAAGCAGGAGTATCCTTATAACTTTATAATATTTTATCCTTGTGGTAGTCCTTCAAGAAGCAGATGCTAAAACGTGATTAGACATGCAAGAAATTTATTAGGAAAAAATACCTGTGAGAGAAGAAGGAGGGAGCTGAGAGAGTCTGGGAGAGCTGTCAGACTGTGATAGAAGGCTGACTGTGAGAGAGGGAAGGAAGGAAGGAAGGAAGGAAGGAAGGAAGGAAGGAAGGAAGGAAGG
>NW_024423343.1:88208819-88221744 GCF_017311325.1 Ursus maritimus | reverse complement strand
TACACTCTAACCAAAGAAAGAGGAAGGATACATTTTCCTCAGGAAAAGAACTCTGTCCTACTGTGGCTTTCCTCAATACATTGGGACTTGCAAATAAAATAAGGATTGAACTATAGAAAATTGAAGCAGATAAAACTTATAGAAAATTCATATCTTCTAAGTGCAAATATAGGGCAATGTTAGAGTACGTTTACAACATACAGCAGATACAAAATAGCATCCTCTAATAGAAAAAGCAACAAGCCAGGTGTCAGAAAGCATGGCTTCCACATACCCAGTATTAACTGCTGCTGTGACCTTGAGTGAGTTACATGATTCCACTGGGCTCTGGAAGTCCTTGGTTAAATATAAATATAAACTGGGTGCCTGACTAGTGACTTCAGCTGATTAACATGTGCTGTCTCATTGGCAGAGTGGAGAGAGAGTAAACAAGCAGGACTGGCCCAGCACTCTCCAACTGGGCTGTCTTCTGTGGAGTGGCATCAGGCAGACTGGTCACTATTACATCCTGGGGGAAGAGATACAGGGAAGGCAGCACTGGAAGATAGCTATGTCTACTACTTGATTTTGTTGGCAGCCAGTCCCAGGCGATAGAGATCCACAAACATATCCAACAGTACAAACCTTCTGATGGACTTCTGTCCCCTTTTGTCCTTCCAGCCATAGGCCCATTCTATAAGTTTCTTAAGCATTTATTAAGTAGGGTCCCTGCCTTTCAAGGGCTTGTGGTTTAGTAGGAAAAAACTCAGGCTGGCTTTGGACAGATGGTCCCAGAGAATATTATGAGATTCAAGTCTTTACCTTTATTTTAGACCAAAGTTCTTGATCCCTAGTCTAGATTTAGTTTCTCCTCAATTATTCTCTTACAGAGTTCCATCGATTTCCTCATCTGCCTCAAAGAAATTCTTCATGAGTAAACATCTAGAACTGAACAGCAAATAGGACTAATTGGTGTATGTCAGAGAGTTGGTATGCTACTGAGTATTTCTGGAAAATGTAGTTTCTTTGGAGTACCATATCCAAAAACTCACTCAAGTCCATAAAAATGGCCCTCAGGAGAATTCCTGCTGGATCTACTTTAGTAAGTGGCTAAGGGCCAATTGTAATGAACATATTAGCAAATGCTTGCTAAAGAGCTTGAAAACTATTTTATTAAATATTTTTAAGGAAAATTTTTGAAACTGTCTCTGTTCTTTAATCTTTCTCATCAAGTTAACTTTTTTCATGCAACCAAGAAATATCAGTTTAATAAAGCCAAGTTGTGATCACTTTAATATACTAAAGCAGATGGTAGAGGTGAAAAATCAATGTGGTTTTGGAATTGTCTGGGAAGTTTCTTAGAGAACACCTAAGTTGGATGTTGAAGTTGAGGAAGAGTCAAATTAAATGAAAGGAAGAGTAAAATAATCACCGGTAATGAAAGAACACGAAGGAAGTTTAGAGGCAGGATCCATTCTGGTCACATTGGCCAGAGGAGTGTTGGTTCACCTGTTTTCATAAAGTCCAATGCAGAAATAATAAAAGGTCTTTCAGGCCATTCCCCCCCACCATTTAAAGTACAAATAGCCGTACTGAGCACCAGGTATGAAAAGTGTATGTTCTAACACCATAGAAAAATATAAATAAATGGCATTGTTATTTACTCAAAATAATAGCAATACCTATACATATTTGAAAAGCAGGAGTATCCTTATAACTTTATAATATTTTATCCTTGTGGTAGTCCTTCAAGAAGCAGATGCTAAAACGTGATTAGACATGCAAGAAATTTATTAGGAAAAAATACCTGTGAGAGAAGAAGGAGGGAGCTGAGAGAGTCTGGGAGAGCTGTCAGACTGTGATAGAAGGCTGACTGTGAGAGAGGGAAGGAAGGAAGGAAGGAAGGAAGGAAGGAAGGAAGGAAGGAAGGAAGGAAGGAAAGCAGGCAGTGGGTGAGGAAGGGAGGCAGGCTGGGTGGAAGCATCGCAGGCTGCAGTGCAGTTCTAAGGAAAGTTTGTGAAGCTGTCAGAGACTCTTCAAGCTAAGGTCAGCCTTCAGAGAAGCCCCATACCTCCCATGATGGGTCTACCTTAATACCTCCTTGGGCTGAATTATTGTCTGGGAGCAGCCAACAAGAAGCATGGCCTCTGTACAAACCCAGCATTGGGTTTTAAGGAGTAGCAGCCAAGACCCTCAACAATTTCCTTGCTGTTGGAAATCTGAGAGCTTCATTGTCTTGATTGCCATAGTCTTAAAATTAGACCTTGGGTTATACCACAAACGTGGATCACATGTGGCTCATCCGAAATTCTAATAATTTTGACACAAAGAATTAATAATGATAATACCTAACACTGGTGAGCTGCTTTGTAATCTCACACTACCACTGCAAAGAAAATATTTCCATGCTGGGGCACCTGGGTGGCCTAGTCGGTTAAGTGTCTGTGTTTGGCTCAGTTCATGATCCAAGGGTCCTGGGATTGAGCCCTACATCAGGCTCCCTGCTCAGTGGGAAGCCTGCTTCTCCCCTGCCTGTAGCTCCCCCTGCTTGTGCTTGCTCTTTCCCTCTCTCTCTCTGTTGCAAATAAATAAACAAAATCTTAAAAAAAAAAAAAAGAAGAAAAGATTGCCATGTTAATTTTCTAGCAGAAGAAAACTACTTGATATAATTAATAAGAAATGGACAGAGAGCTCAAATTCAGGTCATTTGACTCTGTATCCCACATGCTTCCCACCACTCATGCTGTCCGAGGTAGGGATTAAAATACCCAGTTTCTGAGAAAATGAGCAGTATCTCGGATAGCACGGTTGTGAAGTAGCAACATACATTATCAACAAAACTGGAGCATTTATGAAAGGGAAAGGGGGGTCTATTAATAATCCCATCAGGGCAAGGACATTTTACTCATTGGAATTTTCTCACATCACTCTATAATCCTGCAATATCTTTCACGGACAGGTATATAATATTAATCCTATCCAGACTCCCCACAGATTTAGGTAACCCTTACCAAGAGAACCATCTCTAGGCTCAAGGAAGAATTGCTTTCAGCTCCCTACTCACCCTTGCTTCTTTTCCCAGGGAAAAATTCCCCATCAGACCCTCTGGGCCAACCTTCCACCTCTATAAAATGCCTGGAAACTCTGACCTTGTGGTTAGAAGGTTTGTTTTAGGTCATAACTACAGATTAAATTTCATTTATTCAGCTTCTTTGCCACCAACAGTACACTTTATTTGCAGATGACTATTTGCCTTGAGTATCTTATTTATTTAATTGATTGACTGTCTCAGTTTTCAGAGTAATTGTTTATCCCAAGTGGCATAACAGCAGGCTCTGTTCCTATGCTCTTCTCAGGAAGAGAGTGCTGGCTGCTTGGAATAATTCATTGTCTCATTAAAGAGAAGACACTGAAACGTAGTTTCAAATACTCTCAACCAAGATACATGTTCTTCACAGCTTTGCAGATTTCATCTTTTTCTGGTGAATGAGCATACCGGAAGAATGCTTGCTCAAGTCTAAGTCAATCAAATATTTAGGGAAAACGGGGACTTCATCATTCTGTCTTCCAATCTGTTTAGCATCTTTACCTTTCCTCCAAGATCATGATATTTTGTGCTTGCTGATAATTATTTCACAAAGCCTAGAAGTTTCTACCCTATGACTGCAGGAGGTAAGGGTCTCTTTAACCATAGATACATTCTGGTTTTCACATTATGCTTCTGAACTGGGAGTTGATTTACTTGAACCAGTCATGTTTAGCCATCACTGTGTTAATGGCTCCAACCCAATCCATGCTTCTTTTAATTATGATTGCAGCCATTTTCTCATTACTTGAGTATTGCATAAGCCAGTGCAACCACTCCTACCTCTATTCCATCCCAATTCACTACAGATGAGAATCTTGGTAACTGCAGTGCTAGAGCACACCCAAGATTATCACCACCGCCCTTCTATTTTAGAATCCCTTCTTGAGGAGCTTGTCCTTAGGAAAAACAGTATAAAAATTCTGGCAGAAATACTTCTAGTTTAGTTGGTCCCAGAAAGATTTGAGTGCAGGGAATACCACCAGTGAAATGGGAAAGTGGTATAGGGAAGAGAAGAAAACCAAAAAGTGGTGCATTGTTAAGCCTTTCCATTATTAACAAGAAATGGTAAACTGGGTCTTAATCCTGTGGGAAAACTCTGGGGGAAAAGAATTATCCTGCACAAGCGACAAGGCCACTGGGACATTTTTATATCAATTTTGAAGAGTCATTGATTGAGGGCTTTATTCAGGGATGTTTCTTTCAAGGTCCTTATGACTTGCCACACACAAGGTCAGCATGGCCTTCTGAACCTCTGGATGTAGACATTGGGAATTGAAAATCATCTAGAGCACCTTGAAATGATAGCATCTAATGGATATGGTTGGGGCATTGACAACATCTGCCACCTTCATACTTTAAAAGATGAAATGTTAAATACTTTTCATGTAAACTAAATGGTGTAACTTAATTCTGGCTCAATTTCTGTTGCTTTCTCTGAGTATTATTAACATTATATATAATACCTAGATTTTCCACAAGCAATTGCTTAGATTGTCCCTCATTTAGTAGATAGTAAACTGTAATATTAGGGAAGAGTAGCTTTGAGAGTCAGGCTGAACTTCGGATATAAGGTCTCCTGTTTGTTATCTACGGGCTTTCACAAGTTTCTGAGAGCTGGACAATTCAGTTTTCTTACCTGTAAAACAGAAATGATAGTACCTACCTCCTAACAGTTATTGTGATGAGTGAGGACACAATATATTTAAAGAGTTTGGCACAGTGCCTGGCAACGAGTAAACCTTCATTAAATAGTAACCCAAGAGGATTCAGGGGTTATTTAGAATTTGTATTGCTGTGATCCTTTTTGTTTTCCCAAGCTTTGATAAGACCCTTCTGACAATTTACGGCATGCCGACATATTTACCTAGCTATATATCTTCTGTTTGCCCTAATAGATCACATGCTACCTTTTTTCACCCTTGTCTGTTCCCCTGGAAACTGCCCCACATCTCCTTCTTTAGTTCTTGTGCCCTCCAGTTCCCTATTGGGTTGGCCAATGGGAGGAAGGGAAAGGAAATCAGACAACAGGAGGAAGTGAGTTCATGGTGTCTATTACCCCCATAATCTCCTTTCTGGATCATCACAGATTGGCTATATCCCCTCCATAAAAGATCACAACAGCTGACAGGTGAATCTCTTTATACAGCCTCACTCTGGATTCCAATAAATTCCTGGTTCCCTTGTTTCTTCAGACTGTGAGTGATAAAGGCTTACTGTGGTTACTATGCCCTACGGCACTGCACTTGATTGGTTTCCTAACCACGACTTTGTAAATAATCCCTCCTCAGTTATTCCCAGTTTGAGTGTGCCAACTGTTTCCCACCAGGATCCTCACTGAGGTATTAACAAAGGGGCAGATTTCCTCCCATAGGCCCTATAGGTATGATGGGTATGTGTGTCAGGGGAAAGTGGAGGACAGGAGCATGCATGTGAATATACATCAATATAATTAATTCCATCAATTATTTTATAAGTAATATGATGAGTAAATTCCAGTGTTTTTCAAGGCACAGCATTTACTGCCTTAGGTATGCATACACACACACACACACACACACACGTGTGCACGTGCACACACATACATACACACACACACACATACACAGAATCACGTCCTGTGGATGGAAAAAGTATTATATAAAAAGATGCCAAGATCAGGAGTTCTCAAGATTTTGCTGCTAAGGGGTAGTTGATCCTTCCATGAGTAATTTTCTTTCACTATGCCAATGATTCTTTTGTTTGTTTGTTTGTTGTTGTTGTTTTTTTTAAGATTTTATTTATTTATTCGACAGAGATAGAGACAGCCAGCGAGAGATGGAACACAAGCAGGGGGAGTGGGAGAGGAAGAAGCAGGCTCATAGCAGAGGAGCCTGATGTGGGGCTCGATCCCATAACGCCGGGATCACGCCCTGAGCCGAAGGCAGACGCCCAACCGCTGTGGCACCCAGGTGCCCCTATGACAATGATTCTAAGTGACCAGAAGTATATTAGTATTAATGGATCTTAAAGAGAGATTTTCAAAATTTTCCAGGAGAATCTAACATGGCCCTTATGTTAAACACTCAAGAAGTGTTCGAGAAGTACTCCTTCTCCTAACTAGAGTTTCAAACATTAAAGATTTTACCAGGTTCCCTTTTATTCCTGAACGAAAGAAAAGAAAATTAAGTATAGTAGAAATATTTGGGGCTATTGGGTCTTATATACCTGAATTTGAATCTCAAATTATCTGCCTCTTAGCACCATTTGGAATGTTTTTCATCTGTAAAATTGGAATATTGAAGCATTTTCAGAAGAATAAGGAGATGTGTCATGTATATTATTTATTTTACATGTATGTAAAAATATTATATATTTACATAAATGTATTTTTATGTAATGTAATGCATATTTATATATTTATTTACATAAATGTATTAATATAATACATTTGAAATGAGATGTTTTAAATGCTCAATATGTCAATGAAAGGTAGAAATCAATATCGGTAGGACAGTAGAAGCAGTGTATTTGCAGAAGCAGGGGTAGGTGAATTGAAGATTTACCTCCTATACTAAGAAGTTTGGAACATATCGAAGTTTGGAGAGAGCATAGGAAAATGAAAACAGAAAGGAAAAGTTCTGGCATCATCCTTCTGGACATTGAAAATCTGTTATTAGGAACTTCTGATGCAATATCATGTTCTGCCTTCTTTAGGCCAATATTCCCTTTAGATTGCTCTTTTCAGTCCCTGGTATTCTAGTCCTCAACTTGTCAGATTTATACCCTCTTTCCTGTATAACCCCTGTGGCCTGTTAACAAGACCATCAGGAAAACCAAGGAAAGACCTTGATGCCAAAAAGTGTCAATCACCTAGGAGGTCCTATAATCCAGAACTAAGTCTAAAAAGAAAATAAGACCTGCTAAGGTGACTTCTGCCCAGAAGTTGGATTCAAAAACTTCCCATATGCCATTATTAATTATAATCTGTAGCACCAGTGCCTCAAAAAGGACTGCTTTATGCATGTGGCAAGTATATAACCATATGAAATAGAGGAAAACCATGTTATACAATATCAAAAACAGTGTGAAGTGACAGTCTCAGAAGAAGGTGTGAATTAAGGTTAATCTGAGCCATAGAACATTTCCTGGATTACTTCCTGGAAGTATAGATTCTAGCCTCGCTGTGAGTCTATAAAGGAAGACCACCCTATTCCATACATTGTGCCTGCTCTGCAATTGTCTTGGGCCCTTCAGCTTCACTTCATTCCTCCTCTTCCTCTGCACTCCATGTCATATTTCTCTCCATTTGTAGCATCACATTTGACTCTTACTAGAGAAATAGGATTGACCTTCGTGCTCCTGAGGACAAAGCTGCCTGGAGCACACACCCCCGCCCCCATGCACAAACAGCATCAAAACAAAGAGATTTTAACGAATGCAAAGGTAGGTTGTAGATGCAATAGGTAGGATAGGATAAGGGGCAATATTTATTGCACAGTCTAATAACAATAGTAACATGGTAACAAATCCCAATCACCAAGGCCAGGAAAACTATGTCAGAGTTCTCAGGCATCTTTGCTTTTAATCATCTATTTCTCCTTTTTTTAAAAAAAAATTTATTTATTTTAGAGAGAGCAGAGGGAGGGGCAGAAAAAGAGAGAATAACTATTTTTTTAAAAATATTTTATTTATTTGTCAGAGAGAAAGCATAAGCAGGGGGAGTGGCAGGCAGAGGGAGAAGCAGGGTCTCTGCTGAGCAAAGAGCCCCGCACAGGACTCAATCCCAGGACCCTGGGATCATGACCTGACCCAAAAGCAGATACTTAACTGACTGAGCCACCCAAGCATCCTGAGAGAGATAATATCAAGCAGACTCCCCACTGAGCCCAGAGCTGATGCTGGGCTAGATGTCAGGACCCTGAGATGATGATCTGACTGAAATCAAGAGTTGGATGCTCAAACGACTAAACCACCCAAGCACCCCTATTTCTACTTTTTAATAATATGGTCCAGGATCTTATTTCTTTCTCTCCATCAACCAAATTCTCTAGCTTACCTACAATTTGCCTTATTTTCATAATTCCTCTACTTCTCCTTGAAAATCCTCTTAACCCAATATCTTTATCAGGTTCTCCTTGCAGAAGCACTGGAGTTTAATGAATAAAGGCTCAGGTTTTAGAACTGGGTAGATATGGTTTGAATCTATGTACGCAGGCATGGGGATTTATGTTCAGCTGATTGGGTGGAAGATGTGATATAACTAGCTAGAAAGATGAGGAAAAGGATATTCACCTTCCAGGGCTATTTTGTCTTACTAGATAACGCACATAAAGTGCTTAGCATACACTAAGCATATGGCATATTCTATGCTTTAAATAAATATTATCTCATTTATTTCTTCATTTCTTACTTTTCTCCGGGAGATTTTTTTTTTAACTCTACCTGCCTAACTATTTCTGTCATTTTTTCCCCACCTTATGCCTACCTTAACCTTTTCCTGAGATTCCAAAAAAATATGATAGGGTACTCTTAGTATTAATGGCTACATCACCAGCTCAACTAAGAAACCCCAATATCCTATAATTAAATAGATATACAGAATAGAGTTTGCAAATGTCAGGGGTTCAGCAGCAACACCAATGGGATGGAGGAATATGGCATGGTGGAAACAACCCAGAAATAGAGAATACGAGACCAAAAGAATTCTTGGCTAAATCAGATATTAACTAGTTTTGCCTTATTGCTCTCTCTTGCCTTCTGTATTAAATAGCCAGTTGAACGACATGATATCAGTTTCCTCCCAGCATCAACATTCTATGATTCTACTTAATTAGTTCTTATCCTTCATAGGGCATAAAACACCTTAGGAAAATTTAGCTTCAAATCCAACCTAATTAACAACCCACTTCCTAACATGCTTAAGTTCCCTGAATATTGTTCAATCTGCTGGCACATCAATTAAAAAAAACTGATTGGTAAGGGCATTATACTTCATACCTTTAATGCAGAAAACAAACCTCAGACCTAGTCCCTGCTACCCATAGTCTAATTGAGGCATAACCTGCCATGTATCAGGACAAAGTTAGTAATGTAAATGTGATTACATACATGTACCTGAGGGAACCAGCATTTTGAAGGTAGAGGTGGAGGCAGGTATTGCCGTGGAACTAACTCTCACTGAAAACCTACTCTTTGCCAGTCACTCTTTATACCTTACTTTATTGAAACCTCAAAACTTGACTGGGGAGGGGCACCTGGGCGGCTCAGTCGGTTAAGTGTCTGCCTTCCACTCAGGTAGTGATACCAGGGTCCTGGGATCAACCCCTTCATTGGGCTCCCTGCTCAGCAGAGAGCCAGCTTCTCCGTCTCCGTCTGCCTCCCCCCAACCCCAGGCTCATGCCCCAACCCCAGGCTTGTGCTCTTTCTTGCTCTCTATCTCAAATAAATAAAATCTTTAAAAAAGAAAAACAAAACTAAACTGTACAGGAATTTTTATTATTCTTGCTTTCTATGGATGTGAAATTAAGGTTAAATAGAAATAGTATAAAGCAAATTGGGATTCAGTCCCAGGCATTAGACACTTCACATATCCACCTAATAAGAGACTAGTTCTTAGAGAAGGAGAGAATTAAGTCCTTAAGGATAGAGGGTGTTTGTGAATTAATAAAGAATAGCTCTCTATCAAGATGGCAGGCAGAGCTAAAGGGGATGAAGTCATTGTAGGAAACAGAAGTCTCCCTCACCTCAATCTCAAGAAAGGCATTGTGCATCCTCTTTTTTTTCAAATTAGGAATTAAACAAGCACCGAAGAATATATGGAATTGGAGTTAGTGATGGTCTAACACCATGGACTGGCTGATACAGAACATTCTGAGAGGGAGGGTAATGACAAACATACCCTTTCCAAAGAATGTCATCAGCAAACAAAACCCTGAAGGTAGTTGGATGAACATGGAGGTAGGATTTTATTAGTGACCAAACAACAAGAATTTCTACAGAGAGCCTGGGACAAAAGAGACGCCCAACCTTTACCCTGCATCTCAGATTCCTTTTTTTCAGAGAGCTTTGGGGATAAAAATGTTTAAATTAAGTTTGTTGCAGCTGCTCTGTCAGGAACTTACCAAGCGCTACAGCCATCGGAGCAATTAAAAAAAAAATTGCACAGAAGGTAATTAAAAGCCTTACTGGTTCTTGCGATTAGACTGACATTTTAAATGCCTTTGGATGTTTTATTGTGCCAATAACCTATTTCCCTCGTCTCCAAGAGAAATACAACTGACATCAGTAATTTACCCAAATACTCTACAGGTAACATGTGCCAAATACAAACCTGCACTAAATTAGGACCACAATTCTCCTCTGTGCAATCGGTATGATACATCTTAACAGGAAAACTACTATTTGCAAATTCCTTCTCTATGTTTGTGTTTTCAGTGTTCACTGTCCTGTTCGCTCTGCTCTGAGAACATAGCCTGATGATAACTGCTGGCTGGAATACTCCGCATCTATGGGCAAGGTAATCATTTCCAATTCACATGTGGTTATGCAAGGACAAAGCTCATGGCTTTGGAGGACAGGGCCTTATTTTGTCAACATTATTTCATGATGATGATTTATTGGGGACTGTGCTTCCCTTAACAGACTACTCATGCCAAGGGAATTCTGCCCCCTTCCATCCCTAATCCTTGATTCATGATTAGAACATGGGTTTGTAAGTTTAGTAAGAATCAATAAAAAGCTTACCATAGGATTGAATTTAGGAAGCTGTCCTGGCTCTGGGATTAGGAATTTGAGGACATATCCTAATTTACAGCTTAGTTTCTCTCAATTTTCTGTTCTTTGCTGGAAAGGCCCCAGGAAGTTATGGGTTCCTTACAGTAACCAAAACAAGCATGTAGGCCAATCTTTCCTCAGAAGTGCAAAAATAAAAGCAAACAAAAGCAACAGCAACAAACAAAGACAAAAGAAATGGAATTAGGGTGGGCTCAACTGGTTCTTTACAGTGAAGTATTATGAGAGAATAAGAGTTAAAGTCACACTTAAGGCATCAAAATTGGGTAAAAAGAAAAAAATAAAAATAAAAGCTGCCCCAGCTTCTTCTCAGGAAGTACTAAGACTAAAGGCAAATTAACCTGGAAGCTCTTCTCTTTTAGACTTTCTAGGAGAAAAAAACATTTTAATTTGCTCTCTTAATTTCTTCCTGTGTGATTTATCTTTTCTCCTGTGCAGAGTGATCTACAACCACTATAAATGATTCTCAACTCTCTTGCTCTCCTGTTTGAACAACTTTTATACTGGTAAGTGGCAGTGCTATGCAACTATTCCTAATTCCTTCCAGAACCTTTCTCTGCCTGCATGTGAATGACACTCACAGATCTCACATCCTCAGTCCTTCTGACTCACAGGCCACAGGATGGCAAAACTGAAGATCATTGAACATCAAGTAAAGATTTGTTAAAGATAAAATTGATTTCTTAGCAGAGTTATCTGGATTAAATACCACCAGACTTAAACAAATAAGATGCTCACGTTCTATGAGCTTGTTGAGGAACTTCATACAAAGATGGCATTATGAAGGACAGAAGAAAAGATGCTCTAAACCTATTAGAATTCGAAATTAGATTTTACAATGTGAGAATGTCACAATGGATGGAAAGATGCAGCACGCAACAAATACAAATTCTTGTAATTTGTTAAATGGAGTTATACACAAAGAGTGCAACACAGAGCGCTAGACTAGGTAGCATTAGGGGGCTAGCTACCTTGGCCTTCGAGCCCTACTGACAATAACAAAGAAAATCAGAGTGAGGAGTTCATGGGTCAACAGAGCAGCACCCTTTGCCACATATATGAGTTTATATTTATATATATTTTAATAGATTTTCACAATTTTTCTGGAGACTCTGCACTCACCTGCCTGCCCACCAGATGCAAATCACTAGTAACAGCTAAGGACATTCTTAAAGCTCTGGTGAATCGAAAATGAATTCCCTCTGACCCACTTTCCATGTGTCCATGTGTCTGCAGACCCAAGCACTACTCAATTCCTACAAACATAATGGAAGAGCTTTGAAAGTATGAATTCACATAGAAGTGTTGGTCATAAAATCTACTCCTCTAGAAAAATTTCAAAGAGGATGAATTCCAGGGCACCTGGTTGGCTCAGTCAGTTAAGTGACTGATTCTTGATCTCAGCTCAGGTCTTGATCTCAAGGTTGTGAGTTCAGGCCCTGCACTGGGCTCCATGCTGGGCGCGCAACCTACTTTTAAAAAATTCCAAAGGACATAAGATGATTAAGGAGAAATAAATATAAAATCTTTTTTCACTAAATTTAGTGGAATAAATAAAAGTAGGTTTAATGCAGTGAAATAATCTTTGAAATAAGTATTTATTTTATCATTATCATATGATAAAAAAAGGTTGATTGGAATGAATTTTTATTTTTCATTAGCTTAATTTAGCATTGTGAAAACATAGAAGTCATTTAAGCTAAACATAAGAAAAACAAAATGGTTT
The DNA here is from genome assembly GCF_017311325.1 of Ursus maritimus. Taxonomy (NCBI): domain Eukaryota; kingdom Metazoa; phylum Chordata; class Mammalia; order Carnivora; family Ursidae; genus Ursus; species Ursus maritimus. Next base: position 88,209,181 of record NW_024423343.1, on the reverse strand, counting down.
CTCAAGATACTGGATAGCCCCAAAATGACATAACACCTCAAAAATGTTAATTGAGCTTTTTTGATTATGCAGGTCAACATGAGGAATTGATGGGACTTTCACCATGTCATCTAAAATTTAAATTAGTTCATTAAGTTCTTTTTGTCAGGTGTGAAAACAGCAGTGTTATGTAGAATATGTTTTAAGAGAAAAAGTAAACTTTACAAATGATAATTTATGGCAAAATTTCTGAACGATTTTAGATTGTATTATGTATGAAGGATATTGAAGTCATGGTTTGATAATGATAAATCCCTTTAAATTTACTAAGATAAAAATCCTTCAGTATTATATGTTCAAGTTTTTATTTTCAGATTTGTAAA
>NW_024423343.1:88115115-88208812 GCF_017311325.1 Ursus maritimus | reverse complement strand
TCCCTACACATGCAAGCCTTTTAGGAAATCAGCAGTTGAATTCAGACAAAAATTACCATTTTTAAAATAACTGCTAATAGGTATTAATACCTGGTGAGCATTACATACATAAAATGGAGAAAGTGCTAGAACTAGGGAGGAATAGAATTCAGTCATGCTGAGAAGGCATATAAGTTCATGCCCTTTTTACACCAAACCATCTGTATTCCTAAAGTAGATGTGAAACTTACAAATGCATTCACCTATCCTAAGGAAACAATCAGAAATTAAGGAAAAGTTATATGAACAGAGATTTGGAAGACTTCCTTGTACTTATGACATAGTCATACTGAACTATGTGCTCCAAAATATGGGAGTGGTGAAATGTCCAACAGTTCATTATATGATTGAATGTGATATATTCAGTAAACATGATTTTTAAAAGAAATTTTTAGTAATATGAGAAATATTTTCTTAATACTAAGTAGGGAAAGCAAAACAAAAATTTCTAAATATAATTTTAAATTTTGAAAATCATCTACATGTATACTAAAATGTTGCCAATAGTTTATTTCTGGGCAGTGGGATTATGAATGGCTTTTTTAAAATCTTTGTTCCCTTTCCCATATTTCAACTTCTCTACCAAAGCTATTCTTACTCCTCTAATAAAAAATAATGTTATTGAAATATTTTCAACTACATGTACATTAATAGCTCTGTTCTTACTTGTAAGCTTCAGGCTAGTCACTTCTAAAATCTCTTTTCTTTTACGCCCTTGCGTACCTGCTCCCAGGGTCATCCTTGAATGTACACTTCTTCTTTGCTCCCCACAAGCACACAGCAGCTAAGTTATGTTGTTGCTCAATGTCTCAGGAGCTTACTCCTCCGCCCCCTTCACCACCACCTTAGTTCATGTCTTAATCACTTTTTTTCTGTTCACAAATCTTTCTGGATCCCATCTCACCATTCTCAAGTGCCTTCTCCTCTCAACTTGCATACCAATCTCTCCAAAATGAACAACTGCTTAAAAGCTTCATCACTTCTCGTCACTGGGACTCCTTAGCATGAAATATAGCCCTTGGCAGCCCTGTCTCTACCTGCCTGGGCAGTGTCAGCTCCCACCCTTCATCTCCCGTGACTTTGCACTTCACAGTAGATCATTCTGTGCTATTTATAATTTTCCTGTCACTGTAGCTTTTTACTGTTCTATCCCTTTGCAGGTTCTGTTCCTTGTGCTCAATGGCCTCTTTATCCCCATTTCCCTCATCTTCCTCTTGTCTGCTTCACCAAGTTCTGTGCTTGTCATCAGCCCCTGTATGATGCCATTCTGAGCTACCCTCAAGAGACAATTGAGTTTTCCCCTGTAATACTTCTTAATCCATTTTTGTTTATCCCTGCATATATCAAAATTTCATCTGTTTACTTACATGTCTTTTGCCTCTAATGAGATGTAAGCTTCCAGGGCTCAGTATCCACCATTACATCCCTAGTTTGTAAAGTTGTTGTAAGCTCTGGCATTCAGTGTAGAGGTATTGATACATTATATTTATCAATAAATGTGATTTTGTAGACCTTAAAAATAATTCCAGCAAAGGAGACATAGACTTACCCTGTGCCATCTGGTTAAAATACGAACTCTTAAGTACAACAACTGTTTGTTTGTCTTTTTTCTATTTCCAAAGAGTTATTCTTTACAGATTTTTCACCACTGAGTCAAATACTTATTGACTAGAGATGTTAACTTGGACTGGTTGACTTAGTTAATTCAATGAAGTGAAAAATCCAATGAATTTGTTGTTTTCAATGAATGACTCATCAGTCCATGCCAGATATTTGTACTTACAGATTTCTACAAGCCAACTAAATCTTTGCAAGCTCAGTCTAGAGTATCTCATTTTATTTTACTTTGTTTTCCTATGACTACAGCAAAAACTTCTGGTCCCAATGTTGCCCACACTCAGAAAGTAGCATAAACCAAGTCTAAGATTAAAAACTTCATCCCTGAAGTCTCAGCTCACCTTTTCTACCACTCATTAGCACCACTCTTTGACCCTCTAAGCTCTGCCAGGACTGAGAGAACTTTTAGTCCTTCCCGGTATTATTTGATTTTCCTGGACTCAGTTTTTTGCGTGTTGTTTTTTTTTTATGAAAGTCCTGAGGGCCTGTCATGATAACAGATGTTTCATTCCTTCACATTTTAAAATTAACATAGCACTTGAGTCATAGCCTCTGAGGGCTTTGGAAAGGAAACATGAGCTTGGTACACATGGAAATAATAAAACTAGATGTGAGTTAAAAAACAGCAAACAAATTCATTTAGTGCTGTATGAACACAGTAATTACCACCCCCAACCGACTGTGTTAGAAAAGTAGCAGATAGTGTTTTATGGGAGAAAATTGCTGTTCTCCATAATGATATATCCATACAATGAGAGGAAATAGTAATATTTTGGTAGAAAGAGCAACTGAGCTGAGTGTCAGGACTCACCTAGATTCTAAGTGCGATCTACATATCTGTGGTCTTAATTGTCCATTGCCACATTTCCTAAAGTGTACAACATAGAAACCAGCCTTATTGAGGTTTCCTAAGAAAAATAAAAGGTCTATAGACATTGGTGTTTGGGAAATTATATATACTATGGCCCCCAACTTGGAGAGTCATGATTCCTAATAGTGTATTAAAGGCACTGGGAAGATCTGTAATAAAGACACCTGACTGATTTGTGTTGTTTCCAAAACATTTTAGACATTTTGATATTTTTATTTTGTAAAGATCGATTGATTGATTGTCAGGCCTCTATTATTTATAAAGTCTATTTTCCAAACATTTCCATCTTGTTTAATTATAGCCAAATAGCCATAAACATCATTTTTCAGAAGCAATTTAAATTTAACTGCATTCTATTAATTATTTTATTAAGTATTACTATTTTTGTTTCACCTAAATTTGCCTCTTTGCAAAGTATTCTCTACCTCTATTTTAGGATTTTATCAATGGTTGTTTATTCTATACACTTTTTTCTTTCTTTCTTTTTCTTTCTTTCTTTCTTTCTTTCTTTCTTTCTTTCTTTCTTTCTTTCTTTCTTTCTTTCTTTCTTTCGCTTAGATAATAAAGTCTTCAGCAAGCTCATGCTTGTAATTATCATCAACATCCTCACAGCTACCATTTATTAATCACCCACTATGTGTGAGGGAATTTGTTAAATGTTTTGTGTGTATCTTATACTTAGTACAACCATTGTGGCAACTATATATTGTAATTTCCATTTTTAGGTGAAAAACCTCAGATAAAGGTTATGTAACTTCCCCAAAATCTGATAGGTAGCCCGTGGAAGAGACAAGATCGTACTCAAGAGTCCCTCTGATGTCAAAGTCAAGGAGCTGCTAACTGTACCATTGTCCTTGCATGCAGCTTAAAGATCTTAGTGTGTCTTCATATGGAATCAAGGAACCTACAGTACCCACAACAGAAGAGTCAAAGTCAGCAGCTCAAAGGACCCTTCTTGCTCCCAACGCATTGAAAGCAATTGCTTTGCACAAATGTATCTGGACAATTGATTCTTTTGGTTTCGCTGCCAAGACCTAGTCTAACATATTCAGTCCTTTGCTGATTTGGCTCTGAGATTTAATTTCATGTTCTGGAATCTTCCTTTCCAGTCTCATTTCTGATTTGATGATCCTTATATTTGGTCTGTCCTTTGGCATTTGCTTTTCTTTCTCCAGGTGTGGGTCCCTCCAGTTTTATCTCTGATTTCATTAGATTGTCTCCATGATTTTCCTTTTGAACCCAAACCCAGCTCTGTTACCTATCTCAGCCACTTCCCCTCCTCAGCATAGAGGGCTCTGGCTGATTATTGCTGCCAGTACCTGACCCCCAGCACTGGAGGGCCTAATTCTGTGTGCCCCAAGTGGATTAACATTGGTCCTGAGAAGGCCATCCAAATCCCCTTACCTATTTTACAGATCCTTCTTCCAACATTCTCCAGCCACATGATGCTTATTGAATGATGAAAACTCAAGGCACATGTACTTTCCCACAGCAGGAAAACCATGGCTATAAAGGGGTCTGAGGTGGAAAAATTTTCTTTTCCTTTTAACTTGCTCCCTGATAATGTCTCACAGCTTTGGTTGCCACTGGGTTATCACAGTAGATTCAGCTAATTTTGTCAAGGAAAACATTCTCCAATATTCTTCTAAATGTTTGCTTACCAAGTTATAAATCAAGATACAAATTATCTTTCTCCCTTTCTTTGAGAACTTGGACTGGTAAATTAAAATATATGGGCCCCATTTTTCCTCATCTATCTGTAAAATTAAAGCAAGACCACATCAGTTTTCATGGGATGTTCCAAGAGTCCCCATGACCTGTGGTGTGTCTTGGGGAGACACTGGAGCAGAGGAAAGGTGAAGATTATGGAGCAAGCCCAGGCTAAAAGGCTGCTTTGATCTGTCTTATAAGTTAGGTTTCTGGGTACCATTTTATTTAGAAATAAAGGAAAGTTTCAAAAAAATAAATTGGAGCAGACTAGACCAAGCCCTGTGTTGTTCCCCTGCCTTTCTCCCTTCATGGAAAACTTCCCCTTTCCCTTCCTGGCCTTTAAGGTGTAACTCAAATGTCACCTACTTTAAGATGCCTTCCTGGTTCCCTCAGGCTCCATGTTGTGTGTTTCCAGAGCTCTTTATTACTGTTCCTGAAATAGCATATGTCACACAATATTATAAGTTATATGGCGCTGTCTCCCCCCAGTCCACCAACAGCTGTGCCCTCTTTATCTCACTATTCCTAGTGCCTGGCATTATGCTGAGGGCATAGTAGGTGCTCAACAAATATTTGCACAAAGAATGAATGGTTCATTCAATAAATAAAGTTTATATTATTTTCCCTAAATCTAACACACTGCCTTACACTTTCTGAAACAGAAATTGTTGCTATTTTTCAGCTTATTCCTTGTCTTAGTCAGTTCAGGCTGCTATAACAAATACCACAGACTGGGTGACTTAAGCAAGAGACATTTATTTCTCATAGTCTGGAGGCTGGGAAGTCCAGGGAAACTGCCTCTGTTCCCCATGAGGGCCCCTTCCTATCTTGCAGAAGGCTAGCTGCTTTCTTGCTGTATCCTCACATGCAGAGAGGAGGGAGAAAGAGACAGAGTGAGCCCTGATCTGTATTCCTCTTCTTGGAAGGACACTAAGCCTGTCTTGAGGGACTAACCCTCCCGACTTCATCCAGAGCTAATTACTTCCCACAGGCCCCATTTCCAAATACCATCCACATTGGGGGTTGAGACTTCACCATAGGAATTTGGAGAGTATACAAAAATTTAGTCCATAACATTACAAATATGTATATAAAGAATGAATGACTCATCCAATAAATAGAGTTTAGATTACTTTTCCTGAATTTAACACACTTCCTTACACTTTCTGAAACTGAAGCTCCGTTACTATTTTTTGGCTTACTCCCACAGTCTCTCAAGATGTCCCTGCAATTTATTCATGTCACCCTGGCATTTCACTATCGGGAAGAGCTAGTGTCATCAGCAAATTTGGAGATGTCACTGTGCACTCCATCTTCCAGATCACATCTAAAAATGTTCTCTAAGACCAATCCTTAAAGGATTTCTCAGTTTATATTCCCTGTATCTAGATCTGTGTATTCTTATTCTTTGTTTTATGGATAGAAATTCAGTCCATAGGGATACATGATGACATTTTTTTTTTCAAGTCTGATTTAATTTTTAAGAACAACTGTTGGACCTGGTCAAAGGCTTTTGAAGGTCAGGTAATTTGCATTCTCTCTGCTCCAAAACATGGAGAGTAATGGAGGAATTTAGAGCCTTCCTATTTTATATTCACCTAGATGCTTCTGTATAGCATCAGAAACACCGGGTTACTTTGGAATGAAGTGATGAATAATCTTAGGTTGATACAATCTTCTTGGAGTTGTTATCTGACTGTATGATCACATGACAAACTAACTATGTTCCACTTGGATATGTGTTGAAAATGAGAATGTAAAATTGTATATAACTCTGTGGATACTTTCTAATCACTACTTTAATCTCTCAGTTTATTGATAACTTTTACATGACAATCTTACCATGTAATCTGATATCTGCTTGAATTCTAATTCATCATATTTTTCGTCTATCCCCCAACACACACACACACTCAAAGCACATAATAATAATTTGATCTTCAGTCATCATTTTTGTTTTCTATTAAGAAAAAATCTTTCATATTCATCTCCCCAGAATTTGTACCTGTAATCTGATTATTGAAGTATCTATACAAAGCAACTTTATTATTCAAGTAATCCATAGCCAGTATAGATTGTCAAATGTTAAACTACACAATGAGTTTAGCAATACTCCTCATCTAGAACAACAGAATATAGTTTCTTACTTAATATAATTTCCTGCTTGTTTTGGATTTTTTGAATTGCCATTATACACCAAGTAAAGATTCTAGACTTTGCAAAACATAATACTTCCCAAATTGTATTGATTGTCTCTGGGTTAGATTTTTTTCATTTAGCTTTTTTTTTTTTTTAAGACTTTATTTATTTATTTATTTATTTATTTATTTGAGAGAGAGAGAATGAGGGAGAGAGCATGAAAGGAGGGAGGGTCAGAAGGAGAAGCAGACTCCCTGCTGATCAGGGAACCCAATGTGGGACTCGATCCTGGGACTCCAGGATCATGACATGAGCCAAAGGCTGTCGCTTAACCAACTGAGCCACCGTGGTGCCACTCATTTCGCTTTTATTTCATGTATTTATTCTAATGTTCATTATTATTGATTTACCTGGGTAAAATAGAAGTTATTTCTGTTAACCTCAATTTAGATTTCCTTTTTTTTTTTTAAAGATTTTATTTATTTATTTGAGAGAGAAACAGTCAGAGAGAGAGGGAACACAAGCAGGGGGAGTGGGAGAGGAAGAAGCAGGCTCCCAGGAGAGGAGCCTGATGCGGGGCTCGATTCCATAATGCCGGGATCACGCCCTGAGCTGAAGGCAGATGCTAAATGACTGAGCCACCCAGGCTTATTTCCCTAGATTTCCTTTTTACCCTGTCTCTATAACAACTTCATTGTTTACTTAGGGAAGGATATATAATATTGTATGTATCTCTACTTCTCTTCACATGTTTTCAAAACTGCCATCAAAGCAAGTTATAGGGGCACAGTCGTTAAGCATCAGTCTTCGGCTCACGGCGTGATCCCGGCGTTCTGGGATCGAGCCCCACATCAGGCTCCTCTGCTAGGAGCCTGCTCCTTCCTCTCCCACTCCCCCTGCTTGTGTTCCCTCTCTCGCTGGCTGTCTCTGTCAAATAAATAAATAAAATCTTTATAAAAAAAAAAAAGCAAGTTACAGCTAAATTTTTAATGTGCTTTTCCTGGACACAGCTTGCTAACTTTAAGAGGAAACATTTCATATAATTTTTAAGAGTAAGTATCAATTCAAATTTTTTTTACATTGTCAACCCAATTAACTCCATAGTTCCATATTTTGGCAGCCTGAGTCTGTATATGCACAATTTCTACTTCCCTATTAGAATTAGTACACTATATAGATCAAATTAGAGTCTCTATTATAGAAATCTGTTTAGGGAAAAATTTTAAAAGCTCATATCCCTAGTGTACTTATCCTAGACAATGTCAAAATAAAATTTCTGAGCAATAGCGAAATGTAAACAATACCTTAGAGTTTTATGATAGAAGAATTGGTTATGTGTTCATTTCAGACTACATAATAATTCACAAATATTGTCTTACTTTATAATACAAAATTAGAGATAATGCATAACCACTTTATAATAATCACCAGCCCCAAGCTTTTCCTAAATGAACCCATGGGGCTCATCTTGATTTCTCATTAATTTGAGTCTTTCATATGGGAAAAGAGATTGCACAGGGAACATATAATTTATAGATTGCAAGACCTCCTTAATTTAAACATTTTAGCTTTAATTGTTGTCCTTACTCTACAAATAGCAACTATAGAAACTTGGATATATCACTTAATATTTCTGCTCTCAATTTCTGTGTCTACAACAGTAATCTTTGTGGACTGGGGTACATGAAAACTTCCCAGGAGTCATGTGGGTGTGGGACAGTTTTAAATAAAGCACCTCTGATCTGTTAAAAGGTAGATGGATCTGAGAAGCTGTCTGCTGTCAAAGCATCATGCAGTTTCTCTTTCATTGCCCCTTCACATTGCTCTTTTCCAATTTGAAAGAAAAAAAAAAACAATATTTTCACCAATCCCCAATCATAGTATGCTGCATTTTCCTGAAATTAGAAAATTTATGGAGGCACTAAAGTTTCAATATAAAATACCAGGGTCAGCAAAGCCTTCTCTATGGCACCATAAACCAGAAGAAGGTGTTCCATCTCCCATCTCTCCTATTTTAAATATTTCATTCATAGGCAACAAAGCATTAGAAACATGAGCCCATGTTAGTGTTTTTTAGATCCAGGTATATGTCGTGAGAGAAGGGGAAGGGTTTGGGGAACGATGACACTTTTAACAACCTTACCTTTTCCTTCACTAACTATTGTCAAATAATACCTCACACCCAAAGATGGGATCTCAGGAGTACAAAGCACTGGAAACTTAGGTAAATTGTACTTAGGGAGCAGCACCTTGCTTCATCTGAGCAAGACTGCACATCTCATCCATCTATCTATTTATCTATCTTTAGAATTAGAATATTCAAGATTTGTAAATAGTACAAAATAAAATATCAGTCTGCTATGAAATGAGAAATGAGTCATCTTTACATTTTTAGCATTTTTTTAAAGATCTTATTTTTAAGTAATCTCTACACCCAACATGGGGCTCAAACCCACAACCTCGAGATCAAGAGCCCACATACTCCACTGACCAGGAAAGTCAGGAGCCCCTACCATTCTTAATAATGAGAATGGCTTGGTGAACATTTTGTCTCATGTATCAATGTGACTTCATTTGTCATCACTTTAAGGAGAACAGGTGAAAAGCTTGTTTACCTACACTAGATCAATACTACATCTTTGGAAAAAAGTAACATATATCAAAATAAATGATTGATATTTCCAGGATACTCATACTTGGATGAGAAATATTTTAGTTTTCCTCAAGCAATAATTAGACATTACAAATCCATGATCATATTTTAATTTGGAGTAAGTATCCTTCTTTCTTTCACTCATCATCCACTTTTCTATTCATGCATTTATCCCCACCTTGCATTTATTAGGCTTATATTAAATTAATGTATCATATGGTGGATTCCATGCTAAATAATGCATCAACAATTTCCATTAGTACATCATTGATAGGATTGCACTTACTAGATGCCCAATACCATCCTTTTTTTTAGGTTTATAATTTCCTCGAAGTAAATTAACTGTACTCTTTAAAGCAGAATATCTTCTTCTGTATAGGTGAATAACAAATGTCCTGCAAATGCAATTTGGGACATAATATCTTAAACTTTAAAAATTTAATGACATTTAATTTGGATTACTCAGATGTTGATATATTGCATACCAAGTATACAAATTATACAAATTATAAATTTAATATCATTCAACCATGAAATAAAATCACTTACCAATTTTTTGATATGTCTTAAGTGCCTCCTTTCTGGTAATTTTTACACATTTTCTCTTTTTAAACTTTAATTCAATTAGACAACATATAGTACTTCATTAGTTTCAGATGTAAAGTTCAATAATTCATCAACTGCATATAACAGCCAGTGCTTATCACATCATGTGCCCTCTTCTTTTATTTATTTATTTGTTTGTTTGTTTATTTATTTATTTATTTATTTATTTATTTATTTATTTGACAGAGAGAGAAAGAGAGCAACCGGGGGGGGGGAGGGGGAGCAGACTTCTTTGTTTCCCTTGCATTTGGAGATGTGTCTAGCAAGAAGTTGCTGTGGCCGAGGTCAAAGAGGATGCTACCTGTGTTCTCCTCTAGGATTTTTGATGGATTCCTGTCTTACATTTAGGTCTTTCATCCATTTTGAGTTTATCTTTGTGTATGGTGTAATAGAATGGTCCAGTTTCATTCTTCTGCATGTGGCTGTCCAATTTTCTCAGTACCATTTGTTGAAGAGACTTTTTTCCACTGGATATTTTTTTCCTGATTTGTTAAAGATTGGTTGACCATAGAGTTGAGGGTTCATATCTGGACTCTCTATTTTGTTCCATTGATCTCTGTGGCTGTTTTTCTGCCAGTACTATACTGTCTTGATGATTACAGCTTTGTAATACAGCTTGAAGTCTGGAATTGTGTTGCCACCAGCTTTGGTTTTCTTTTTCTCATTCCTCTGGCTATTCCAGGTCTTTTCTGGTTCCATATAAATTTTAGGATTATTTGTTCCAGCTCTGTGAAAAATGTCAGTGGTATTTTGATAGGGATTGCTCTGGATGTGTAAATTTCTCTGGATAGTATAGACATTTTAATAATATTTGTTCTTCCAATCCATGAGCATGGAATGTTTTTCTATCTCTTTGTATCTTCCTCAATTTCTTTCATAAGTGTTCTGTGGTTTTTAGAGGACAGATCTTTTACCTCTTTGGTTAGGTTTATTCCTTGGTATCTTATGGACTTGGGTGCAATTGTAAATGGGATCGAGTCCCTAATTTCTCTTTCTACAGTTACACTGTTACTGTATAGAAAAGCAACTGATTTCTGTGCATTAATTTTGTATCCTGCCACATTAGTGAATTGCTGTATGAGTTCTAGTACTTTGGGGGTGGAGTCTTTTGGGTTTTCCACATAAAGTATCATGTCATCTGCAAAGAGAGAGAGTTTGACTACTTCTTTGACAATTTGAACACCTTTTATTTCTTTGTGTTTTTCTGATTGCTGATGCTAGGACTTCTAGTAATATGTTGAACAATAATGGCCAAAATCAGCATCCTTGTCATGTTCCTGATCTTAAGGGAAAAGCTCTCAGCTTTTCCCCATTGAGAATGATATTCACTGTGAGCTTTTCATAGATGGTTTTTATGAAATAGAGGAATGTTCCCTTTAACCTTACACTCTGAAGAGTTTAAATCAGGAAACCATGCTATATTTTGTCAAATGCTTTTTCTGCAACAATTGAGAGGATCATATGGTTCTTGTCTTTTCTTTTATTAATGTGTTCTATCACATTGATTGATTTGTGAATATTGAACCACCCTTGCATTCCAGGAATAAATCCCACCTGATCGTGATGGATAATCCTTTTAATTTACTGTTGGATCCTATTGGCTAGGATCTTGTTGCAAATTTTGGCATTCATGTTCATCAGGGTTATTGGTCTATAATTCTTTTTGATGGGGTCTGGTTTTGGGATCAAGGTAATGTTGGCCTCATAGAACAAGTTTGGAAGTTTTTCTTCTGTTTCTATTTTTTGAAACAGCTTCAGGATTATTTATTTCTTCTTTAAACGTTTGGTAGAATTCCCCTGGGAATCCATCAGGCTCTGGACTTTTGTTTTTTGGGAGGTTTCTGATTACTGCTTCTATTTCGTTACTGGTTATTGGTCTATTCAGATTGTCGATTTCTTCCTGTTTCAGTCTTCGTAGTTTGTAGGTTTCCAGGAAGGCATCCATTTCTTTGGGGTTGCTTAATTTACTGGCATATAGTTGTTGATAATGATTTCTAATAATTGTTTCTATTTCCTTAGTGTTAGTCATGATCTCTCCCCTTTCGTTCCTAATTTTATTAATTTGGGTCCTTTCTCTTTTCTTTTGGATAAGTCTAGCCAGAGGTTTATCAATCTTATTAATTCTTTGTTGGGGATTCCTCCTCTTAGTCATTCTGCTGGGGAGTGGTTGAGGGAATTTACAGAGTTCAAAGTATTAACCACAACCCAAGCAAGATGCACTTTTCATAGGGACCTTATGGTTGTGGTCCTCTTGTTATTCCAGCCTGTCTTCTGGGGGAGGGGCCTGCCACACTGTTACTCAGGCAACCCTGCTTGGACAGAGTTGCCCTGCCCCATGTCAGGGGGGTGGGCTCAGTGAAAACTGGTTTTGGGGCTTTTGTTCTCAGGCAGCTTTCCCTGGTGTTTTTCCATGTCTCTTCCGAGAGTCAGAGCAGAAGTGACTGCATCCAAACCTCTGTCTCAAAACAGAGAAATCGCAGTCTATTCTTCACTGAGCTCTCCAGGACACACATTCTCCATTTCTGTCTGTGCTACTAAAAACTGCAGCCTCCCTAGTTGTGCGCCCCACAACAACTCTCCCAGAGATCGATCCCAGGGCCGGGCATTTCTCTGCCCTTTTTGCTTCTAAAACCGCAAGCTGCCCCCGGTTCACACATGTGCACCTGCAGCTACTGGATCCTGTCAGGGGGCTGGACTAAAGTCCTTTCCCCGCTGCTACTGGTCTGTGAGTCTGTGCCAGGTCCCCAGGGCAGGTCGCTTTTGTGCTCTGGTGTTATATCACCTTCCTGGTGACAGCTTCTGGTGGCTCCCTCCCCCTTCTGTTTATCTTCTGATATCTACCCGCAGAATCATGCCTCCACCCTTCATACCTTAGGACAGTTGGTGTTTTTCTGCTTATAGAGATCCAGATATATATTCTTACATTTCAAGCTGGTTTCGTAGGTGTTCAGAATGGTTTGGTAAATAGTCAGCTAAATTCAGGGGACCAGTAGAACTAGGGTCCCCTACTCCTCCACCATCTTCCTCTTCTCTTCCTTATTAATTCTTTCAAAGAACCACTTTCTAGTTTCATTGATCTCTTCCACTGTTCTTTTGGTTTCTTTTTCATTGATTTCTGCTCGATCTTTATTATTTCTCTTCTCCTGCTTTGTTTAGTCTTTATTTGCTGTTCTTTCTCCAGCTCCTTTAGGTGTTAGGTTAGCTTGTTGTATTGGAGCTTGTTGTATTTTTAAATTTTCTGAGAAAGGCTTGTATGGATATGTTACTTCCCTCTTATGACCACCTTTGCTGTATCCCAAAAATTTTGAACAGTTGTGTTTTCATTTTCATTTGTTTCTATGAATTATTTAAATTCTTTACTTTCCTGGTTGACCCATTCATTCTTTAGCAGGATGCTCTTTAGCCTCCAAGTGTTTGAGTTATGCCCCAACTTCCTCTTGTGATTGAGTTCAAATTTCAAACCATTGTGGTCTGAAAATATTCAGGGAATGATCCCAATCTTTTGGTACCAGTTGGGACCTTATTTGTGATCCAGAATGTGATCTATTCTGGAGAATGATCCATGTGCACTCGAGAAGAATGTATTCTCTGTTGCTTTAGAATGGAATGTTCTGTATATATCTGTGAAATCCATCTGATCTGGTGTTTCCTTGTTGATCTTCTGCTTAAATGATTTGTCCATTGCCGTGAGTGGGGTGTTGAAGTCCCCTACTATTACTGTATTATCAATGTGTTTCTACAATTTGGTTATTAATTGGCTTATATAATTGGCTGCTCCCAAGTTAGGAGCATAAACGTTTAGATCTTCTTGTTGGATAGTCCCTTTAAGTATGATATATTGTCCCTCTACATCCCTGACGAGTCTAAAATCTAGTTTAGAATGTAGTCTAAAATCTAGGTTTAAAATCTAATTTGTCTGATATGAGGATTGCTACCTCAACTTTCTTTTGTTGTCCATTAGCATGATAAATTGTTCTCCACCCACTCACTTTCAATCTGGAGGTGTCTTTGGTTCTAAAATGAGTCTCTTGTAGATAGCATATGGATGGTTCTTGCTTTTTTGTCCAATTTGATACCTTGTGTCTTTTGACTGGAGCATTTAGCCCATTTACTTTCAGAGTAACTATTGAAAGATATTAATTTAGTGCCATTGGATTGTCTGTAAAATCCCTGTTTCTGTAGATTGTCTCTGTTTCTTTCTGGTCTATATTACTCTTGGGCTCACTCTTCATTTACAGGATCCCCCTTAATATTTCTTGCAGGGCTGGTTTAGTGATCATAAATTCTTTAATTTCTGTTTGTCCTACAATCTCTTTATCTCTCCTTCCATTCTGAGTGACAGCCTTGCTGGATAAAGTGCTCTTGGCTGCGTGTTCTTCTCATTTAATACCCTGAATATATCATGCCAGCCCTTTCTGGCCTGCCAGGTCTCTGTGGATAGGTCTGCTGCCTGTCCAATGTTCCTATGCCTGTACATTAAGAAGTTCTTGTCTCATACTGCCTTCAGGATTTTCTCTTTTTCTCTGGAATTTGCAAGTTTCACTATTATATGTTGGGGGGTTGATCTATTTTTATTGATTTTGAGGGGATTTGCTCTATCTCCTGGACTTGAATGCCTGTTTTATTCCCCAGATTAGTGAAGTTTTCAGCTATGATTTGCTCAAATATACCTTCTGCCCCTCTCTCTCTCTCTTTCTTCTTCCTCTGGGACCCCAATAATTCTAATATTGTTTTGCTTTATGGTATTACTGATTGCTCAAAGCATCCCCTCATGGTCCATTAGTTGTTTTTCTCTCCTTTCTTTAGCTTCCTTCCTTTCCATCTTTTTGTCTTCAATGTCACTGACTCTCTCTTCTGCCTCATTTACCCTAGCTATTAGAGCATCCATTTTAGACTGCATCTCAGTTAAAGCATTTTTAATTTTGGCCTGATTAGATTTTATTTCTGCACTAAGAGATTCTCTAGTGTCTTTTATGCTCTTTTTAAGCCTAGCTAATAACTTTATAATCATTAGTCTGAATTCAAATTCTGATATTTTACCCATATCAATTAGATCTATTGCAGAGAGTATTACCTCTGGTTCTTTCTTTTGCTGTGACTTTCTCCTTCTAGTCATTTTTTCCAGGGAGACTAGATGAACAAGAGAACAAAATAAAAAATATCAACCATGATCCCAGAGAAATACACACTAGACAAATCTAAAGAGCTCAGAAACCAAAAAAGAAAAGAAAAAAAGAAAAGGAAAGAAGAGAGAATATAATCTCACAGGTGGGCAAAACAGGGTGATCCACTTGGTCCTGGGTGTATTTTGGTCTGTTTGTTAGACGATACTATATCCCAAAATTGTAAAGAAAGAAAAATTTTATATACATATATAAAAATATAGATAGATATAGATATATAAAGTTGAATACAGTGAAAGGAAGCAAAAAATGAAGAATGTATCTATAAGATGCAAATGTAAAAATGAGAATTTTAAAAAAGATTTAAAAACAATGAGTTGATAAAATGAGAAACTAGTTGAAAAGAAAAGAAAGGAGAAAGAAAAAGAAAATTTTAAACTGAAAGACTAAAGACTCATGAGAAAAAAACTCAAATTCTATATACTGTTTTCCCTAGCACAGAAGTTTTTCAGTTTGAGTCCTCCATAAACTTGGTATTTGACTGATGTTCCTGCTGGTCTTCTGGAGGAAGGGCCTATGACACTGATTCTTAGGTGTCTTTGCCTGGGTGGAGTTGCACCACCACTTGTCAGGGGGCCAGGCTCAGTGTAAGCTGTTTTGGGTTGCTCTATGTGGCTTTTGTTCCCTAAAGGCTTTTTGCACCACTTGCAAAAAGTGGTCAATTTTCTATTTGTAGAATTGGAGCAATTCTTTTCTTAGATCTGAGGCTGAATTCACAGGTGTTCAGAATGATTTGATAGATAATC
This sequence comes from Ursus maritimus, assembly GCF_017311325.1. Classification (NCBI taxonomy): domain Eukaryota; kingdom Metazoa; phylum Chordata; class Mammalia; order Carnivora; family Ursidae; genus Ursus; species Ursus maritimus. The sequence continues at coordinate 88,193,248 of NW_024423343.1, read as the reverse complement.
TAGCTGAATTCAAGGGACTAGATGAAGCGAGGGTCCCCTACTCTTCCACCAACTTCCCTCCTTCTACACATTTTCTAAAGCACTAAAAATATAACTATGAAAACTGAAATTCATCACAAAACATAGATCTTCACGGCCAATGGGGGAAAAAAATCCCCAAATGAACACTATCCAATCTCCAATATTTATTTACTTAGACAAATTTGACCTGAAGTGAAATGATTCATCACCTATAAAATGAAAAATAGGAATAGAATTGATACTGAATTCTATTCAGCTCTGACAATAAGTAATATTTATAGAAGACTACATTAATTGAAAGAAAATCCCTCTCATTGCACTGAGATGCACTTCTTAAAAATGTTTACTTTTGGGGTGCCTGGATAGTGCAGTCATTTAAAGTGTTTCCTTCTTGGTTTTAGCTCAGATCTGATCTCAGGGTCATGAGATAGAGTGGCACATTAGGCTCTTCACTCAGCATGGAGTTTGCCTTAGTTTCTCTCTCTCTTTCCCTCTGCCCCTCCCCCCACTCTTGCTTGCTCTCTTTCTCAAATAAATAAATCTTTTAAAAAATGTCTACTTTTTATATTTAATAACTACCTGTAAAATTGTAAATATACTTGTTATTTTGATCTGTGATATCCTTATTATAATTTTATGATAATTCAATCCAAAATTTTAAACATTGCAATCCAAAATCTCCAGGGAATTTTTTAAATAGTAGAAACTTTGAAATTCTTTTAATTTTAGAGAATTATAACAATCTAACTAATAAACAACTTTCAAGCATAAAAGGTATTGAATTATAATAAAATTATGTCAAGGAAGTGGATTAAAAATAAAGTTCAAAGGTAAAGGAACAATTTAACATTTTTGCTGTTACAGAAGAATTTGCCTGTCTGAGTGGATAATTTGGGTTTCAAGTCACTATCATATTTAGGCATTTTTCTTTTCTTTTTAAAAAATTTATTTATTTTTTGAGAGACAGAGTGCACATGCAGGGTGGATGGAGGAGCAGAGGGAGAGGGAGAGGGAGTCTCAAGCAGACTCCCCACTGAGTGTGGAGCCTAACATGGGCTTCAGCCTCACCACGGTGAGTTCATGGCCTGAACCAAAACCAAGAGTCAGCCACTTCACTGACTGAGCCACCCAGGTACCCCAAGTTATTTTTTAAAAAAGATTTTATTTATTTGAGAGAGATAGAGAGAAAGGGAGAGAGAGCACAGAAGGGGAGGAAGAAGCAGGCTCCCCACCGAGCAAGGACCCCGATGTGGGACTTGATCCCAGGACTCTGGGATCATGACCTGAGCTGAAGGCAGACGCTTAACTGACTGAGCCACCCAGGCGCCCCACCCCTAGTCATTTTTAAAATAAGGGTTTTAAAGTGCCAGTTTTGTTCTTAAATTTCATTGTACACAACAGGCCCAAAGTTGTATTATTTAAACTCAAGAAAAGAAAATTTTAAGTATTACCTTTAAAATGTACAAGGGGAATACATATTTTTCCAAATTCTTTTAAGGGATAGAATATGGGTACACTATCAACATAGAAGATGGACATAATGCGATTTGACCTGTTTTCTTCAAATGGCTTCACCAGTGACATACTGCTTAAAGTGTAGATATTATAAAGATATTGTGACTCTGGAATTCCATAATGTTTTAATTTTGTCAGCTTTAATTGGTTATGTCATCTTTTATATGATATTGTGTAAGGCTAACTGCAGAGAAGCAATCAATTAGAATGATTGTGAGCGGCAATGACCAAATCTCTTTCACAGTTGAGCAAATTTTATGACAGATCTTACTGGAACACAATTGTCTTCATTTCAAGAAACATTTCATTCACAACACTTTTTCTCAGGAAAACTCGGGGTTCCAATTACACTCATTCTTTTAAATCTTTCATTTCACAAATTGAGGGTCAATTTTTATTCTTTATCAATTTAGCTAGCCATATGTTCATATGCTTCCATTTTATTGAATTATTGCTGACTGATTATAAGTCTATCATTAACATCCTTTAAAAGATTACAAGATTTCAGTTACTGCTATGCTATGCTCTCATCAATTTTAATTTCAACTTAAGAATAACAATAACATCAACATGATCACTTCTTTAAGATATGTGTAACTATTATTGGGTTTCATTCCCCTTCTTCAACAAACTGTAAACAAAATGGTACAGCAAATCCCTGCAAACATGTGTTCTTCCTTAGTCATCTGCAGTTCTCAATCTAGTCAATGTCAGAGTATTTAATATGATCCATTTTTCATAGAGAATAGTAGTCCCATTTACAGTACTGAGATTGATAGCACAGTATGCTATCAATCCCAAAAGCTCTGATGCGGGCCATGGACCTCTACCAAAAGATTCCTTTCTGGGCTATCAATCTCACCGCTCCCCACTGTCTCTGAGCCCTAAATCAGACTGCTTGATATCTCTCCAGTTTTGTATTCCTGCATCAGCAGTCTGCCTAAGCACAGCCATCACTCACTAGCACTGTTAACTGCACTTGCTACAAACACAAAACCACTTTCCTCATCCTAAGGGCAAGTGTGAAATCCCTGCTATATTACTTAACTTATGAAATCTCTTGACAAGAAGAAGCCATTTTGTTTGCTGGATTTTGAATAATTGGAAATTTAATGGGATTATTATTTTATTATTTATTTTGGTGGTAGGAATCTTGAACTTAACAGGTAGTCAAGTACTGAAGTAAATATACTTCAAAAAGCAAAGCTAAAAGACTCATCAGTAAATATCTACTTTTATCTTTCTTTTTTTAAATTACAATATGTACTTTTTTTCAGTCTAGAAGTATTTCAGTCTAGAACTGCTAAGTGTTTTATTCAATAAAACTTATAAAGCCAATTTTGTCATTCTTTTTACATGTGTTTACTCAAAGCCAACAAAGTCTTACTGAGGACCTACTATAGGTGAAACAATATCTTAGGTGGAGAGTGGTAAAACCAGTAAAGTAAGTTCTCCCATCTGAGGTGCTTGAAAGCATATTTAATCCCATCCCATTCTTTATTTTCATAAACGAATTTTTTGCCTCAATTCAGCTAAGAGTCATTTCTTCTCATGTTTCCACCATGCCTCACTTTGAAATGCTATCCTTCATGGGAGGATGTACATGGGAGAAGAATGTACATGGGAGAAGAAGCAAACTGGAGTACAAAGATGACTGCACAAGTAATAATGCAAATTATCTATATCAAATGCAAAGCAATTAGCCCTACTCCTGCCATATAGAAATTGTTCAGTAAATGGTAATTTTTTATTAGAGTAAGGTTTTTTTCCCCAATCAATTGACTTTAGTATTTGAAATTGATCCAATTGTCAGTCTTTGAAAAATTATATCTCCACAATAATTAGGATTTACTATTAGAGAGGCAGAAGCCATCTCTATGACTGAAGGAGGAAAATAAATATTTCTGGTACATTAGACAGTACTCTGTCCCCCGGTATAAGTGTTTATCAAAGTCTGTTCCTGCTACAGCAGGACTGTCTTTCAACAATCTGAGAAGCATCAGACTCCTATTTTACTGGTCCAATTTTTCAAGGTACTTAACTATAACTAATATTATTGTCAGATGCTTATACATAAAATCTATACTGTATTACTTCTACCTAAAAGAAGTAGAAGGTAAATTAGTGCAGGCTGATTCATGCCACAAAGAATCATTCTTTCATTTATCCCAATGACTAATATGTGTGTATGGGATCTACTTAGATTTCACATGTCCTTATTTTAGGACAGTAATGGTCCTAGAAACTCTAACACCTTGAAAACTAGCCAAGTGACCAAATCTTTAAAAGGAAAAGAGTTATTCTCTACTCTTTCCTTACATTCTCTTTCTTTCATATAAAGGAATGATTCTCTCTCTTTCTGAATTTTTTCCTTTTTTCTGTTCATCTATCCTGGATTCTATTCACTAAGAATTTTTTTCTCTATCTGAAAACTAGGTACTTAACTCATTCCAATACCATAATTCTCCCTAGTTATTATATATTTGCCTATATCAAGGGCTCTTGAGGAAAACTGCCCTTTAATACTAAGACAAGCATGCATGGTGTATGTGCTCAGAGGGAGTTAGGAATCAATATTTCCTCTTTAGGTTCGTCACCACATGGTTATAACTTTGACAAGCCATAACTTCTGAACCTCAATTTTCCATTCTGAAAAATGAATAAGCAGGCCTCATGCTATTGTTATAATTTCATACATGTTGTGTTCTCCCTGTGAAATGCTCCCTAACCTCTCCCCAGCCTCCCTCATCCCTACATATTTACTGCTAATTTCTATTATTTTAAGCTTATTATTATTATTATTTCAAGTATTACTTCTTATAAGAAGTTTATATGCCACTCCCTGGGCTTCACAAAATATCTATATGGCTTTGTCACTGTATTTATAACATTGTTAGTCCTTGTTTTATATACATATATTTACATGTCTCTCCTACCCTACAATATACATGCTCTTAGAGAGACACATTCATGTCCAGTTCATCTTCGAGTTGCTTGGAAACAAACACTAAATAACTATATGTAGTATGGATGGATGGATGGAAGAATAAATTAATGAACAGATGAGTGAAGTAGATGATTTTTCTCAAACTTCTTTAGCTCAAACTTTATATTACTTCAAATAATAAACATAAGAAATAGAGATACTGGGGGAATTGGCAGCATTTCAAATCACTGCAACTAGGCAATTGTACTTCCACTCCTTTAGCCTCTGCTTCCTGAGTTCTCACTGTGGCTTTTCTCTTCAGGTTCTTCAGGCTCCTGGTATTATAAAATTAACTGGAGTGTTGGTGAAATGTATAGCTTCTCTCTCATTCATGCCCCCAATCATATGAGCAAGGATTCTTTTTGCTCATTTGACTACTAGACAGGGAGTCTCTGCTCATCAGTCAAGCAAGCAGATGACTAGTAGAACAAAGGCTGAGCATTGGAACCAATGGAAAACATTGGTGCAGTGGCCATGGAGACTGTTAGGACTTATAACTTTTTTATTATTGCTCTTACAGATAGACAAGTGGAGGAATGTGGAGGCACATAGTAACTAAACCCTGCTCAAGAATGAATTCATCCTCCCATCCAAGAACTGGCTGATTAATATTACCAAAATAAATCATACATTGTTTTCTTATCTCTCATGCTAGTTTCTCTGTTTTTAAACTCATTTAAGTCTCACCTTTCTTTATGGCCAAAATCCAGTGTACCCCCCCTCCATCCACCATAGACCACTCCAGTATTCAATATACCTCCTTTTTCTTAACTTAGTGTTTATAGTCTTCCATTTGATAGTTAACCTTGAGCTGTATTATAATGTCATGTAATTTTTCTATATTTAAAATTCGTAACTCTTGTGTTTTTATTTGTGCATGTGATTATGCCTAACCTCTTCAACTATAGTGGAACTTCTTAGAAGGAAGTGACTGTATCTAATACCTATTTGAGTCATCCTAGCAAGGTACTCAGTAACTATTAAATATTTGAGTGTAGACCAATTATTTCAGCCACTAAGACAGGAAAATCCATCTCATTTTCTCAATGGTCTAAGTTTATAAAGTGTATATTATATCGGTAGCATATTTTATATTTATTTATTTGTTTGTTTATTTATTGACTTACATAAGCAGAAATTTATTTTTCATAAGCAGTAGCCCAGGGTAGGTAATAGCCCACAGTTGGATGGATTGGGGAATAGCTTTGCTTCATGACCTGCTAAGGCCACCTTCCTCCTCATGTAGCTTCCATTTCAGGGTCCAGGCATGCTGCTACAGTTGTTGCCATTTCCCAGGGGAAGAGGATGGCTGAAGTAAGTGAGTGTGTCTGTAAAGAAGGTGACATGATCTTTGGGCTCATAGTCCATTGGCCCAAACTTAGTATCATGGTCTCAGCAAGAGAGGCTGAGAAATGTAGCTGTATATTCAGCTAAAATTTCAGAGGGTCTATTACTAACACAAAGAAGGAAGAATGGACTCCAAGGGTCAATTACCATTTTCTAGTCTAATTAGTATCTCCTAACTTTATAAGATGAAGGTCCTGATACTTTTACCCCTTCCTCTACCTTTCTTTCTGGTTTTCTATACAACTTGTTAACTACATAAAGTTTCTTTTTGTTTTAAAATGTGATGTTACTAGTATTTACCTTCTCTTCTGAAGTGACAACCAAATCTCTGTGTATGGTCTCTAAAAGCTTATATATTGCTAATTACATATTTTTGTTTACTTATTTACTTTCGGGTCAAAAAAGTGAGCTATTGCTACAGTTCCTGCTTCTTAGGTTCAGGGTCATGATCTCTGGGCCACTGGAAAGGATATACCTTTTTCTAGCATCATGGCAAATGGATTGATTTTTCTTCTTATTATTTTTTCATACATTGATTAAAATCAGAGCACTGTATTTCTAAGGTCTGCATCTGGGCACTAACTTGTTTGTTTGGTCAGAGAAGCAGCACTGAATATCATGAGTGCTCAGGGAGCTTTCAATCAACTTCCAGAAATTAGATCTTTGTGTTCATTCATTTTATTGTGACCAGGAACCACTCCGTTAGTTTTGCCGCTGAGTGAAACCAGAAGTCCAATGCCAAAGACAATGAGACCACCTTGAAAAGCTCAGAATCTCTCTTATTAGTCCTAAATATCCTCTCTTTAGTCCTAAATACCCCAAAAGGTTTTTACCTTGGTAGAAAACATGGCTCTCCTCTCATATTCAGATAATAAAGGCTAGGAGAGACCTACTTCACCTTGGATCACCTGGAGATAACAAACCAGTTCCAACCCTTCAAGACTAAAATTTTCACTCTGTAGCATATTTTATAATCTTCTGGAAAATCTTTCACATTTATAAGCTAATTTTATTCCTATAATAACCTTTTGCTGAGTTAGATAGTATAGAGAAAAGCATCACTTTTCAGATGAAGAATTTACGCAAGAAGAATTATGATTCTAGTCCCAGTCAGGGGACTGAGGCTAGGCTCAGGTCTTCTGGTTCCGTTGCTCATTCTAGTACAACACATCAAATTCAGCTCCCCAACATATAGTTCCTTGTACATGCTTCTACCACATAAAAAGGTACTGTTAGCCAGATCCATAAAAGAGTCTATAATAACTTCATAAACTTCTCTGTGCCAAATTACTAAAAGTCAGAAATTTCCTTCCAAAGAAAGAAGTAAGTGCTGTTTCTGAAAGCAGTCTTTTGGCTCTTTGGATAGATTACAGAAAGGCTAGGACACTGATTAGTGTACTTGCTATTTGCTCGGAAGCACCAGGAAAAGAGTCATATAAGCCCCAGAGAACATAACCTCATATTTGGCTCTGGAATATACAGAACAGATTAGAAAACACAAATTCAATATTATCACTGCCTTTGAAAGATTAAAACAAAAAACAAATCCAAACTCCAAAGATTTTTAATGCAGCAGAGGCTTCTTAACTGCCTGATCCACATAGGTTGGATTATTTAATAAAAACATGTATTCATCTATCAGAAATTCAGTCATTCTTTTATTCTGATAGAAGTTATTGTTCACGCAAAATAAATTGATTCTACTTTAATTGTCCACTGGCTGTGACTGCAAAGCAAACTCTGTGAGCCTTTCACTCGAATCTTTGCCACAGGCAGAAATAAGGAATATAAACTTATAAAATACAGTTCATTTGGGTCATTGTTTAAGAGCTCATATCCTGTCCAATACTTCAGAGTAGATTACATTATGGTTATTAATCCCATGATATCTTCTGAACATTCCAAAGAAAAATATAATTTATCTTTATCTGTATTTCTTACTCAATGAAAATTGCTCAATTATTCTCCATATTGAAGAAAAATTACACAAGGAAGTTAATTGCTTACCTACATAATACTTTATTTCTGAAGCCAAAACATTAACATATGCAACAATAAAAGTGGAGAAAAGTAAATTACATAAAATAAACCCAGGCTTCGGTTTATGGGCTATAAAACAAACAAAGCCTGACTTTAAAAAAAGTTAATATGTATAAATTAGAGTATAGATAGGTCCCCAAAATAAAGAATACCTTTCTTAAAAAGAAAAATTAAACAAAAAAATCTTCATCACATTTGTGACAGTTGTACATTTATTAGAGCCAGGCATTTTTTAAATGTAGTAATGAGCTGGAATTTTGAAATTCAGCCAAAGACCTTACAGAAAGTTGATGCTGAATTAGCAGAGTCAACAGTCTCTGTTTTCGGAAGTATTTTAATTTAGGTAGGGTTTTTGTTTACATTTTTATTAAGATCTATATTTTATATTTAATATAATTTTTTTTCATTTCCTGGTAAGTGAATGAGTCAAAATTTAGCATGGATAGATGAAATCGTTTTGTGCCTTTATATTTGGTGAATGAAGAATTACCTCCAATGTTTTTAAGTAACACCCATATGTTAACTTGTAATTCTGTTATTAAATACTAACTTTTAAAAGAATTTAAATTTAACTAGATTCTCACTGTACACACTCTTATGCTCAAGGCATATGTGTGCATGTAGCCTCAGTTTCCCAGTGAGGACACTCATCTCACAGCCTGTCGTTATGGAGAAACACTTTTTTTTTTCAACTTATGGGTCAGAAAGTCTGCTTTTTGGTTTGGTTCTCTACCAAGTAAAACTTTGTATTGGGACAAATCAATTGTGGTTCCTCATTTGTGGAATAGGGGCAATAATACCTTCTCTTTTTAACCCAGGAATTGTGAGAATCAAATGAAATTGCATAACAAACAATATAAATGTAAAAGATCATTTACAAAATATAAAATCCATTAATCTATTTAGGATTTCAAAACGTATTTATTAAAAACTTAAAATGAACATGCCAACTAAAATTTTCTTTGTGTGCAAAAGAGATAAATGTCAGAGTCCCAAGAAATCTCTTTTTTGTGTGGATACAGACTATGTTAGCAGCAGCCATCTCCACCACACCCTTTAGCTAAGTACACTGTAATGTTTGTTCATGTTTCTCTCTTTTACGGGGACATTTTAGTCCTTATAGGTCAACTGTAAACTTCTGGGGGGAATGACTATAATCTGTTTGCTTTCCAATAGCTGTCAGAGTGGACACATACTAGGAGCACATCCTTTCGTGTTTGGAATTGTGAGTGGCTGAGAAACTCACTTGTGAAATGTGTCCATATGGGTGGAACTATACTCTGTTCTCAGCCTGTCCATATGTATATTTGATATGCAGATCAGATAATGAGTGCTGCCTCAGCCATTGGCCACCTGATTGGCTGGGGGACAGACAAATGGATCCAATTAACATCCGCAGAGATTCGCAAAGACCTGCTATTAATAAAATGTGGTGTTTCAGGTGAGTGCCATTGAACATGTCCTGTGTATCCCCCACTGTTCTCATGAAAATGTGAGCTAAAATATATTTTAAAATTCTGTAATGCAGTAAAGCAGCAGATTAAAATGGTCACATTCTCTAGAAAACACTTCTTTATATCCAGAAACATGCATTCTTGGCATCTAAAATGTTGCCAAGGATCTCATAAAATTAATCATTAATTCCAAGACGATGATTTAAAAAGTTAGAGCTATGGATGAATAGAGGTAAGTTATCAGAGGTATGGGTACAGATAGAGGTGAGTTACCAAGCTGACCAGTGGTCTCTGGAATTGAATCCCAGTGATATGTGTTTAGGCTAAGGATTAGCAGCAGAAGGTAGAGAGGCAAGGGCAGTATGGGGAAAGGGGGAAAACATGGACGCTAAAGGAGGAATGGATAAGGATATAATAGAACAAAGGAAATAAAAATAGAAAAGAGAAGGAAGGAGAGATCACTAAAAAAGAAGAAAAACAGACAAAAATAGCAAAAGAAGCTACCATATGAGTAACTGCTTTTTCCTGGTATTATTCAGGAAAGTCTTTTTCCATGATGCTCTTTGGCATCTTCCAAATCTATCTTCCTTACAAAAGGTGCCCATCTTTTCCTCAAAATGAGAAAACTATCATTATATGAGTGTACTTTTCAAAGTTGCTTTCTTTTATGAAACTTGATTTTTTCCTTTGTGCTTTAGCAGCTGTAGTGCAATGAATTACTTTTGTCTACATCAAAAAGCAGTTTCTGTCACCACAAACACACACAGATTATAATTATTGTCCTTGGGGTAGCCATCTACGTGGTCTAGGAATGCTACCACATCAGCTGGAAGCCCCCTTTTCTTACTCTTGATAGGACATATGAAGAGGAGCATAGCTGGTATGCAATGGGATTATAGCATGGACACCTGTAATGAATTTTATTTATGCTCCACCAGCATATTATGTCTTCCAGTGGGACTGTGAAGACTTTCTAATCATACAATTATTGGGGGTAGGGATGGGGTAGGGGAGTCTTGGGCTTTCTGGAAGGTACTATATACTTTTAATGTAGTTTATTCAATGAAAGGTATTTAATTACTAAAGAGTAATGTGGGCCATAGGGAAAAAATGTGTATATCCAATGTTGTGGACAGATCATATTTTTGAGATAGTAACTCAAGCAGGATTTCCCCTCTCCCACAGTTGGTTAAGAAGAGAAAGTAAAAAGAATACAGCTTAATCTTCCCTAGTTTTGTTTCCAAAAGAAAGTGCCAGTTAAAGGGGTTATGCCTCAGGTCTCTGAGTTGGGCTTTAAAGTTGAAGGAGAGCTTCGGAAAAGAGGAATATGCAGAAAGAGAGAGAGAGAGAGATGAAGTAATGTGGAAGAACAGACATGAGTGGGTGGTTTGGCTACACTCTTGAGAGAAGGTCTGTGCATGAGGGCCTTGAAGACAAGTGTGAAGCACAGCTCAATAAAGGGACAATACAAGAGGTATTGTTTCTGTGGACGAAAGCTGAGTCTCTGTACTCAGCAGTCTCAGTTTTCATGCAGTTGCATCAGCTATCCTTTGCATTGCAATCTGGAGCAGAGCTCTCTCTCTGAGAGATCTAATTGATATATTGAGACAAGATTGTCATATAACCTTGTGTAAATTTAAGCTGTACAACTTGTCCATTTGGTATACTTTATAGCAAGTTAAGTACTCAAGGCTTCTAGGGTTCCACCTGAATTTTTGTAGATTACCTTCCCCCAACACCCACATACACATCTATATAAACTCTTAGACATATACCCAACGTCCCTTAAGAACAATGAGCACAAGAAAACCGGAGGTAGGTCTAAGGACCTGTGATTGTTGAAGAGGAAAGTCCTTACATTCAAATTTGGGGATAGATGGTGAATAGAACCATCTCCCCTACTCCAATCCAGAACAATGGTTAAACACTTACCCAGGACATTATAACTTTTGGACTAAATTCTTCTGATCCAGCAGATGTATTTAACATTTGGGAAGCTCAGTTGAGTTCAGGTAAGTGGAAGGTAGAAGGGATACAGAGAATCTAGTAATTAATTTAATATTCTTTAAATATGTTTAATGATTTTTGCATACTCATTCATGCACTTAACCATTTGGAACACACACACACACACATGCACACACATGCACGCTCCACTGGTGCAGGCAGTAATTCTTTGCATTCTATGTAAGTCCCAGTTACACTGACAGTCTTGCCCTCTATTCAGTACTGTAGGGTCAAACCAATGCCTGGAATAAAGGAGACATGGATCCTTGTGGACAAATAATTAATTAATTCAATTAGTGTTTATTGAGTCTGCAATATGCAAGACCCTGTACTGGCTTTGGGGGCTGACACAGTGATGTATTAGATGCAACCCTTGTTTTTAAGAAACTTAGAATCCAATAAGAGCATAAAGGAAAGCACAGGACTATACCTGACCAAGTAGCTAATTTGCATACATGAATGAGTAAATGAGACTTATAACCATATATGGGGAAAAGGGGGCACTATTTCTGCTGTCCTTAATCCTCATCACTGGCGAAGAAATAAACAGCTTTTAAATTCAAGTCTGTTTAGGGAAGAGTTAGGATGAGATAGAGCAAATCACTCTGACAAAGAGGGGTCAAAAGGCCTGGGGAGCAATATATGTATTAAAGATTAAGCCTGCAAAAATAGATCTGCATTTGGAAAGTTTCTGCAACTGGAGAATCCCCTAAGTGGGTGATTTCTTCAACATGTCTGTAGAGGCTGCCATCATGCACAGGGGCCTTAGGACCAGTGGCTAAAGTCTCTGTTAATGAGTTTGTGGTCAGAGGACTGGAACATCCTCAAGGGCATCCTCAGGTGTGCCCCAAGCAGCAGACTGTGGCTGTTGAAGGGTCCAGATTAATGCCAGCATCAGGTAGCAGAAAGAGTAGTAGGTGAAGATGCTTCCACCATGAAGTAAAGATGTGGCTACTTCCTGATTTTCTGGCACTGTAAAATGCCCTAAATTCTCAATGACAGGATCAGTTTTCCAAATTAAGAAACACCTAGCCAATCCAGTATGCTACTGAAGAGATTTCTCTTTTGGCCTCTAGGTAGACCACATAAAATTCCCTTCCATCCCATCGAAGTGAGGAGGAAACTCAACTGAATTTCAACCTCCCACTAAACAAATCAATTGGGGCTCACAGGAGTCCCATATGACGTAAAGAAAATTCAAAATGTGATAGATCTTACTATTAATACTGAGTTTATAATTAAGTTCTACCACAAACTAAAAGATAAAGCATCTGTGATTAAGGCCATCAATATGACTCACAATGTTAGGATAATTTAGACTCAACAATAAAAATACAAAGTAAAGAAGTCTTTATATCCTGCACAGACTAAACATCTGATAAAAGTTAAACTGAGTTGATGATATAGGGTAATTCCTACAAAAACTAACAATTATTATTCACTATTCACCCTGAACCCAATTCAAGTTTCTTCTCCATGTTGAAGAAAACTAACAAAAAGAAGATAAAATCTCACAATAATAAGTCCCCAAGCTACAATTTAGCACCAATTTAGCAATTCCATTAGAAAGCACATCCAGCTCATTAAAAACAGCAAGCTAACCTGTCCATAAATTGCTTCACCATAATCAAATATTGGCAAAATACCTAGATAGGAAATATATTGCCCATTTGAAATATTAACAATTAATTGTGAAATAGTCAGGTTTTCTAAAATGTCATGCATTTCATTATTACTCATGTTCCTTAAATTGAACTGAAAAAGTTTCTTTTTAATTTTTTTTGAAAGATTTTATTTATTTATTTAACAGAGAGGGACACAGCCATTGAGAGAGGGAACACAAGCCGGGGGAGTGGGAGAGGAAGAAGCAGGCTCCCAGTGGAGCAGGGAGCCCGATGCGTGGCTCGATCCCAGGGTCCTGGGATCATGCCCTGGGCCAAAGGCAGATGCTTAATGACTGAGCCACCCAGGCACCCCTCTTTTTAATTTTTTTTAACTCTATATTTTCTTTTTTTTTTTCAAAGACATTCAAGAGTTGACTATTCCCACAGACATGGATTCAATCTATACAGAAACCAAATTTTGTCACTTAAGCAGAGAACTTCAAGCAAATTTGAATTTACGGGAGGACAATATTTTAGGTATCAAGCAGAGCCCTAGATAGTTACTGTCCCTTCGCCAATCCCAAGCAAGGGAGGAGTCTCTATGTTGGTAGCACAGAGACCGATGTAAGAATCTTTGTTGTTGTTGTTGTTTTTTAAAGATTTTATTTTTTTATTTGAGAGAGACACTGAGCAAGAGAGAGAACATAAGCAGGGGGAACGGCAGAGGCAGAGGGAGAAGCAGACTTCCCGCTGAGCAGGGAGCCCTATGCAGGGCTCCATCCCAGGACCCTGGGATCATGACTTGAGCTGAAGGCAGATGCTTAACCGACTGAGCCATCCAGGTGCCCCTGATGTAAGAATCTTTTTTATAGCATCTCTGATTTGGCCAGGAAATGGCCTGTTTCATCTGAGCATGCATTGTATGATGTTAAAAAGCTCTTTTTTAATTAAAATGAAACCTAGATTTGTATAATTTTTACTCATTAATTTTAGTTTGGCCTTTTGTTCAAACAAAACTGCTTCCTCTATCCCAGAGCATTATAAACATTTGAAGGCTGCCTCATACCTTTTATTAATCCTCTTGCCTCTACTTGCTTAAGCCACTTTCCAGCAGGACATGGTTTCTAGATTTCTTCACCCTTGACATGAGTAACTGTAGAGGATGCTTATGGATTAAACTAAGAATTTTATAATTTTTTATGTCATTAAAGGAAAAACCCAAGTTTTAGAATCATTTTGGTTATATCCAAATTGAGCTGTTGTCTTAAGTATTTTTGGAAAAGTCTCCTTTTTGAGGTAAAAGGGGAATATCTATTTCCTTGAAAGATTTTAAAAATGGACTAATAGTAACAAGCTGTTATATGTGCTTAGTGTTTGTTAGCAAGCCTATTTCCCACAATTTAGAATCATCTATAGAAACAGAAATTTTCACTCTAAACATCTAATGAATCAACTGATTTATCTAGAACGTCTTTAAATTCATTCAGTAGGTATTTACTGACTATGAACCAGGTATTATGTTAGATGCTATGACAATGAACAAGGACAGCCTCCAGTTCCTGACCTTAGAGGAAAGAGCCATTGATTGAGTAGGCATGCAAGGTATTAATCGTGATAGGTGTTATGAAGAAAATCCACAAAAAGCCACGAGACAACAAAGTAGGTACATACAGTCCAACCAGGGGGCTTAAGGAAAGTATTTTAGTCAATTCAGGCTGTCATGACAAAATACCATGTATACTGGGTCTGCTAAACAGCAGACATTTATTTCTCATAGTTCTGGAGGCTGTCCACAATCAAGGAGCCTACAGATTTGGTTCCTCATAAGGGCCTTCCTCCTGAATTGCAGATGGCTGCCTTCTGGATGTGTTCTCACATGGCAAAGGGAGGAAGCTCTGGCCTCTTCCTTTTCTTGTAAAGACACTAATGCCTCATGACCTCACATAAACCTAAATCACCTCCCAAAGACCCCAATTGCTACTACAGTCACATTGAGAGGTAGGGTTTCCATATATGAATTCTGGGGACACACAGACATTCAATCCATAACATCAGGCTTCCCCAAGGAAGTGACATTGGAGTTGTAATATGAAAAACAAGTGAAAATTAAACAGGCAAAGATATGGGAGAGAAAATTGTGGCAAGGAGGCAACCACTGAGTCTCTGAAGCAGAAAGAAACAAGAAGGAAACAAGGCATGAGTCAGAAGCTCACTTGAGCCCATTTTGGCTGACATACTGAGATGTGGAGTCAGGAAGAGTGGTGCAAGATGAATCTGAAGAGCTTGGCCTGGGCCAAATTGTGCAGGGCCTTGTGGGCCATGTTAGGCATTGTCCTCTTACCCTAAGAATAATGAGAAATCTTTAGAGACTTTTTTTATCAGATATGTCCTAGTGTTCAAAAGCTCCAGCAGTATGGAGAATAAACTGGAGTGGGGTGCCAGGAGAATGTGAGAGTAATCCCAGTGAGACCTGATGATGGGTGTGAGAGGGTGGTATATGCAGAGATGGAAGGAGTGCACAGATTTGAGAGACACTTAGAGGTAAAATTGAAGGGACTGGATGCATGGGATTCAGGGACCAAAGAAGAGCAGTGTGTCAGAGTGACACATTTTCCCTTGTGAATGATTGGATGGTGGTGCACATGAGAGTGACTGGAGTACATAAGGAGAAAAAGGTATGGGAAGGAAGAAAAGGAGCTTCATGCTGGACATGCTGAGTTAAAATGTCATCAGAAAGTGCTAGGAGACAGCCCTGGTACAAGAGTATTGGGCATGTGGATGGTCATCAGAACAAAAACTCTCCCTTTACTATCCCTTTAGTTGGCACCACCTAAGGACAGTACAGGGTGTGTGCTTGGGGTGTACAACCACCCACCACCTCACAAACACATACATCATTACCAGTAAGCCTAGGAAATAGCTCCTCTCACATGATATGCAGAAGATATATATATCCCAAGGGAATCTTCTCCCCACAGTCAGATCTACTCCCCAAAGTCATGTGTTGAATGTAAAGTTCCCTTCAGCTAACCAAGGAATGCTGAAGAGCACTTCTCTGAGTAATTACCCTAAGGCAAACTAACCTGCAAGCTTTTGCCTGTGGGCTGAAATGTGAATCTACACTTAAAAAAACACTTCCCAGGAATTCCCTTATGAGAATGGTGTCTAGTCCATTCCTTTGCAGGCTCAGTTAGGAACTAAGAGGGAAAAAGGGGGTGCCTGGGTTGCTCAAGTGGTTAAGCATCTAACTCTGGATTTTGGCTCAGGTCATGATCTCAGCGTCCTGAGATTGTCCCACTCTAGCCAGTGTCTGGCCCCACTCTGGGCTCCACAGACTCAGTGAGGAGTCTGCTTGAGATTCTCTCCCTCTCCATCCGCCCCTCCCCCTGTTTATACTCTCTCAAATAAATAAATAAATAAGAAAAATCTTAAAAGAAAAAAAAAAACAGAGCAGAACTGGGTCTTAGAGATCATCTTCACTCCACAGATAATAAACAGAGGCTCAAAACAAAGACATGTTTAGACAATGGTAAGAACAGTTTCCTCCTCCTATTCTAGATTTTTATTTTCTTATTTGAATGTCTCTAAAGTGAGAACAAAGCATACCGATAGTATGCTATTTGCATTCCAGCTGCAGAAAAGAACAATTTGGGGACCAAAGTGGAAGACATTGTGTTCCTGGACTCTGCCTTCTGACAGTTCTTCCTGGCAGTGAGAAATAAAATTTTTCAGTACTCATTGAAAGTGTCAGACTAGTCATTGGGATGGATTTTCCAAATTAGTGAGTGGGAGTAAGTTGCTAATCCTTTTAAAGAACATCTATTTATTTCCAGATTATAAAGAAAACCAAAAGGTATCTGGTTCAACTGCCACTTCAATGGCTTGATTACTCTTAGAACACAACTCTCACGAAGACCTTTGTTGGAACTGTGAGCATCAGGCCCAGCAAGGGGCTTTGTCATCATTACCATCCTAACTGGTGGTAAGGATTGAAATATTATTGATAAAAATAACCTAGCAGCTTGATCATGCTTATGTTTAGGGTTTTAAATCAAAATCAATGTGACTTTTAAAAGTAAACCCCAGGTGGAGTTTAAAATGCTGAATATGTATGAATTATGTATACATACAAAACCTAAGGCCTCAGGTGCATTGTTACTAAATCAAATGCCATAAATATAAATCCATTCCAATACTTCATTTGAGGTGAGTGGGGCTGCTGCCCCATGCCACACAATATTAACATAGGAGGTAAGAAGAACACTGCTCACATGGAGAGATATAGTCATGTGTAGGTGTTAGAATGGTCCAGTGATGATGCTATCAATAAAAGCCAACATAGTCACGATTGAGAACTCATCTAAGCTGTTTAACAATTTGGTCATATACTTCTGATGAATGCCAACTGTGTGCAAATTCTTGCTTTTGGACTCACAAATGAAGAAGATTGGATTCTGTCCCCATAATAAATCATAATCTACTGGTGATTTACATGCCTAATTACAACAACACAAAACAAACAAGGGGGAGTGGAAGAGGTCATAAGCTCAATTCAAATAGGCCTGTTTATTTTCCTTTCCACATCCTAGAGAAAAGGTTTATGATGGAGTTGCTGTGATATTTGGTGTACTCTAAATTCATTTGTTTGAGAATTAATATAAGTATCATATATAACAAATATAACAATATAACAAAGTATTGGCCCAAAGTTACTTATCATAAAATTTAAGAACTAAAAGCTCACCTAGTCCAAATTGGTCTTTTCAAAGTTATGAGAATCAAGACCAAGAAAGTTTAATGTCATACATAGGATAATTTATCATTTTATTAATCTTAAATATATATGCACATGTATATTCCTGCATATTTATATACTTATATAAAATATAAATATATTATATAATATATAATGTATATAAATACTATATATTATATATAACAATGCATGCTTGTACATTTTTTGTATATATAAATGTGAGTGGATAGATATAGATATATAATAGCTAGCAGATTATTTTCAGAACTATCAGTCAATTGTATTATATTAGAACCAACTTCATTTGGATTTAAGGCATCATTTTCCAAAAGAACTGCATGGTCTATTTTTGTATCTCTTCTTCCTTGAACCCCATGAGTAAAATTAATTCTCTTAAGAAGTCTGGGAAGAAAAAGCAATGAATGATAGAACTTCCAAGATCCTCAAAAGGTAGCATCAGCCAATCTAAGTTATGTTTATTGCCAAGCCATCACTTCCTCTGGAACTCATATCAAAGTAATTAGCTTAAGGGACTTTGCCTTCTATCATGCAAAGAATGGGCTGATGGAGGACCTTCATCTTCTATCTCATTTGAAATAGACTCCAAAGAAATAGTGACAAAGGGAAATTTAATTTGTAACTGAGGAGGCAAGAGATTAGATGGCCCTGGTGGAATGAGCTCTGAGACTTGCTGGAACTTAAATATGAGTCTTTTATAGCAGAGATTTATTAAACTCAGCCACCTCTGTGGACTATCTCTTTGCCAAAATCAATCCCCATTCTGATATTTCCCCGTGGACTACACAAATGATAACAGAAAAGGCTTTGGCTCTGTCACTATAAAAACTGTAGGCTTTCATATTTCATTTGTATGGTAAGCTGTCCCAGGGGAGACACGAGGCTGTAGGAAAAGATAGAAAATAATCAAATCAATTTTTTAGACTGGGAAGTGGAGACCACTTTCAGAGACTTCACAAGGTGAGAACAAAGCACTGAATTGTCCTCATGAAAAACCATAAGTTTAATGGGTCCAAATGAAGCTTGTACAAATAAGGCCAGAGCAGTAATATAAGGAGAATAAATCCATCTCAAAGAGTAAAAATTTTTACTAGATTTTTTTAATAGAATTCTTTCTTTTTTTAACGCCTCAAAGCATTTTCCTTCTCTCCTTTCATTTAATCATCACCAAATTTTTCTGAGGTAAAAACAGATGGAATATTCCTTTATTTTATTAGCAGAACAAGAAAATCCAGCAGTAGTGATGTAAGATTGCTAAGAAATAAACTGTTATCTGAGCTAGTGAGAGTGGTCTATGGCCTATCAATTTTGGATACATGTTTTTGAGAACTTGTCTGTCATCTCTCACTTTTCATCTTCCCCCACTCTCACCTCATTTCAAACAATATCTTCTATTTTGGAGGCAGCTGTTTGAGTTTCTTACTGTCATCCTCTCTTTACACATACCCCAAAACATCTGTACCAAATTTTACTATATGTTCTGACCAATTGGCTTCAGTTAATCAAGTGACTATGCCTGTCATATTAATGTATGCTGTAGAATTTTCTGGTAAATAATACATGGCATGTGTCAAAAGTCATTTTGTGCCAAATCTACCTCACTCCTGCCCATCTAATTCCAGTGCTCTCAGAGTTACATAAATAATGCTGTAGTCATCTCTATTAAAAGGACCATTTTAACTTTATAGAGCTGTGATGTTTCTTATGTTTTTTGTTAATATTCTTCTCACTCAGGATTCTCCTCTTTTGAATTCAACTCAAGGAAACAAGTCATTTACTATGACACTTCCTATGTGGTTTCACATTGCTTCTATCACAGAATCTAAGGGATTTGGCTAAGCCTCCCTTTTTGATCTTCCCATAGAATTTAGCTCAAAAAATGCCTCAAATTAAGCAAAAGAAGTGTTATTAAATTTTCTAATTCTCCATGGGACAAAATAACATGGGTGAATCTATATATTATATATATTTAAATGGTTACCCACGAATTTTGATCTGGCAGGCAAT
The DNA here is from genome assembly GCF_017311325.1 of Ursus maritimus. NCBI lineage: Eukaryota > Metazoa > Chordata > Mammalia > Carnivora > Ursidae > Ursus > Ursus maritimus. The sequence goes on along the minus strand of NW_024423343.1, from coordinate 88,173,493 downwards.
AAAATAAACTTCCTCAGGGTATCTTCTAAATACATCTACTGTATTGAGATTGAGTTTCTTATTTATTGTAGATAGTTCTTCATCTAATCAACTATTTGGTTAGGCTTCATTATCTTACATCATAGGTAAACACCTGTAAGAAATAAGCTTCATTCCCATCGCTATCTTGGAGAAATGGTCTACTTTGTCCGGTTCTCTGGTTCCCAAAATCGTAGTTGTACTTATCAGCTGTGTCCATCAATTCCAGAAAATAATGATCATAACAATGGTGAGCATTCATCGAACACTTTCAATATACCCACTGTTCTCATGGCTTTACATAAACATACACTTTTGAAATTTTGATGATAGCTCTATGAGAGACTATTATCAGCCCTATTCTGCAACACCAAAAAAACCAAAGAAACAAATAATTTTATGAAAATATAACAGACAACCTAAATAGACATTTCTCCAAAGAAGATATCCAGATGGCTAACAGACACATAAAAGATGTTCAACATCACTAATCATCAGGGAAATGAAAATAAAAGCCATAATATCACCTCACACAAGTCAGAATAGTAGTATCAGAAAGATAAAAATAACAAGTGTTGACAAAGATGTGAGAAAAGGAAAATCTTGTGCACTATTGGTGGGAATTTAAATTGGTCCAGCCACTCAGAAAAACAGTATGGAATTTCTTCACAAAACTAAGAATAGAAATACCATACGATCCAGTAATTCTACTTCTGGGTATATACCCAAAGGAAAAAAAAAAAACCACTAATTCGAAAAGATATATGCATCCTTATGTTTATGGCAGCATTATGTATAATAACCAAGTAATAAAAGCAACCTAAGTGCCCATCAATAGATGAATAGATAAAGAAGATGTGGTATATATAGAGAATGGAATATTACTCAGCCATAAAAAAGAATGAAATCTTGCCATTTGCAACAACATGGATGGACCTAGAGGGTATTATGCTAAGTGAAATAAGTCAGACAAAGAAAGACAAATACTGTATGATTTCACTTATATGTGGAATCTAAAAAGCAAAGCAAGCAACCAACATAAAAAAAAAAACAGGAAACAGAAATAGACTCATAAATGTATAGGACAAACTGGTGATTGCCAGAGGGGAGGCGAGTGGGAACATAGCCAAAATAATGAAGGGGATTAAGAGATAAAAATTCCAGTTACAAAACAAATAAGTCACAGAGATGAAAAGTACCACATAGAGAATATAGTCAATAATATTGTAATAATTTTGCATGGTGACAGATGGTAACTATACTTATTGTGGCAAGCATTTTATAATGTGTAGAATGGTCAAATCACTATGCTGTACACCTGAAACTAATATAATATTACCTGTCAACTATACTTCAATTAAAAATTTAAAAATAAATAAGTGTAAAGAAATGGTGGGGGAAAAAAGTTAACTGACACCAAGGCAGGTAGATCCAGGCCCTTAGCTTCCAAATTCTATTGTGTTAATCTACGGCATCTCTGTCTAACAATACTAGATATTGGAGGCAAGTAACTTAGCTCTTCATAAATAACTCAAAATGATTCATTACAAATGTATAATTCACCCTCAAATAAAATTGTATGCAATGTATTCCACAGGTATTCTAAGTATGACTGGATACATGAAAGAACAAATACTATATAGTAGAAAGGATCCTGTCCTTGAAGTTCCAAAGTCCTGTTCTTAAAGATAGTTTCTAGCCCTAGGTGCAGCCTATGTCCACTTTATTCATTGTCCTTTCTGTTCACCTGGCCCTTCTACTCACATCGTGGAAACCAGCAATGGCTGTAGTCTCTGTTATGTTGAATTTACTTACCCAGGAATGTCTAATACTTATTCATTCCAAAACTTTTTGCTCTATGATCCTGTCTTGCTGCCTTTCTCATTTCATCTCCATATTTGCACTCTTATATTTACTTCTGTTTCTCCTCCTTCCTTTGCTAACCTTTTCAGTCCTTTCCCTCTGGCCTACGCACCCACCATCACCTCTCAACTCTGAGTGTTTGTAGACCTGAACAATCTCTTTGTTTGAGGAAGAGACTTCATTAGCCTTACCCTTGCCAAATTACTGAAATCACATCCACTCCAGGTTCCTTGCTACAGAATGTATCCTTGCACTAAGCTAAAGTAGGCAAAGTGTGTTGTGAGAATAGCATGCACACACGTCTATAATTTCTCTCTGAAAATGGTGTTTGTCTTTCACCAGACTGCAAACTCTCTGAGTAGAGGACCCATGTCTTCTTCAGACCACCAGATTGTGCTAAGCACAATGCCTGGAACATGGCTGGCGAGAGATGAAAGGTTGTTTGCACTGAAATAAAAATTTGCCTCTCTTTTGCAGGGTAGGTGAGGGAGACGATGGGCTGAGGGAAAGGAGAACTCAGGAATAGAGCTCAAGAATAAACTAATTTTTAATGTCGGACTGGGAGTTCAAGAGGAATAAGGGTGGAGGAAGTTCATTACCAGAATAAAGGAATAGTTAGAAATTGTAATGACAGAGCGTAAGTGAAGAACAAACTAAATGTTTAGTGTTGCAGCTCAATGAAGGGAGTAAGGAAGCCATAAAACTGCTCAAAGACCTTCTGATGCTGACTACAATGTGTAATTTATCAATTATTTCCTAAGCACCTAGTATGGCCATAGCATTATGCTATCCACAAAAAATATAGATGTGTTCAGAAAAAAAGTGTCCTCTAGAAGATTAAAATTAAATCTGTGGGAAATGAAATCAGTGTATAACAAACCACTAGGAAATCATAAAAAGCTGTATCCAATTAACTACTATACAGTATGGATTAACTACTCCATTCATTTATTCATTCATTAATAAGAAGACCCTATATGTATTTTCTTGTGTCAGGTACTTACCTTAGAGAAAGAGACTTAGTGAACTCAGTGTGATGGTGTAAAGATTTTCCATTTTGTTAGTGTTAATAGTTGTTGAGTCTATTAAAGGAGAATTATAACACCTCTGCCAAGAAGAGCCAGATGTAAGGTCCAGATGGATTTTTTTGGATACACACTGCAGAATACATCTTAGTTGTTATGAACATCTCAAAAGTTAGGAACTGCAACCTATTGGAACTTTTTGCTCTTTACATCAAGGTGTTACTAAATAATTTTTTTGATCATGAGTATTTGTAATCCACCACAAACTGACATTTCCGCCTTATAGCAATATCTGAAATCAGTCAACTGTTTTAGAAATCCCTGAATTCAAACTGCTATATACAGGATGTTTGCTATCAGGATAATTTGAGATCTAGGGCATCAATCTCAATTCCAGAGATTTACTCAGTTTATTTCTGAACTGATTTTTCGCTGATGTTTCATTTGGGAAAACTACATATGAATTGTTGTGCTGTGATGAATCTAAATGTATGATCTAATCCAGCTCCAGGGCTGTGTTAAGTCACTGCTCAGCAGGACACTGCAAGTGCGTGGAATGCCAATATGATGAAACACTGGTTGCAGGAAATAAATTTTAAAGGCTCTACATTTCTAAATCAGAAGGAGCCACTTTTACTGCTCTGAATGTTCCTCCAGATGACAATCTATGGGATTCCAGAAATGAAATGACAAACCACTCCACTTTGGAATTCTATATATTGAATTATGATTTACAGAATGTCCCATCTCTTTTAAGAGAAGTAAATCTAACCTTGTAGTTTACTGCCACATACTTTCCCCCCACAGTAATGTAATTGTTGTTTGGAGGAAATCAAGGAGCAAAGGAATGAATTAAACAGGGTCAGCCATTTAGCTTCCCAGCGGTCCTTTCACCAAAAATAGGTAAGTTGAATTCCATTCTCCCACCCCCACTCCCTGTCCAGGAATGGATTTGATTGGAATCTTCCCAATTATCTTCTCAACACCGGCCCAAGAAGTCAGATACAAGAAATTTCCTGAGTCCCATGAGCAGAGCATTTAAAGCCAACAGTGTCTGCAAAAGCTCAACTCTTCATTAAAGTTTGTTCGATAAAAGAATTATATTAACATAATTATCAAGATCTCTTATTTCCTGCCATAACAATTTCTAAAATGGCTCAACTCAGGACGTGAAACAAAGAGCAAAGCATAGTTGATGTAAATAAAATAAAATGATTCACCAAGATTTTGAGCCTTATGGATGGCACTAGGACAGCATGCAAAGCATATTTCTGTATCACACAGTTCCAAGCCCTCTGTTGAGATAGTGGCAGCAAAAGGAACTTATATTCCAAATTATGTGTAGATAGAATACAAATTTCCCTTTTTCCTATTATTTTTGTTGTTTTTAAATTTAGATGTAACTTATATGCAGTAAATACATGGATCTAAAGTATATAGATCATGTTTCAGTTTTTACATTTTGACAATTTTTATGGCTATATAGCTAACCACACAAACCAAGATAGAGAACATTACAAGTTTTATCATGCTTTTTTGATTTAATCCTCCCCCTGGGCAATCATGTGTGATTGTATGTGTGTGAATATATATGTATTTTTTAAATATATATTCTGGATATAAGTCTTTTGTCAGATAGTTATTGCAATTATTTTCTCCCTGTTCGTGGCTTATTTATTTTTTTAAATGGTGCCTTTCAAAATTAATGTTTAATTTTGATAATGTCCAAATTCTTGGACTTCAGCTTTTCTTTTCTGTTTAATCCTTCTTATTTCTTAAGAAATCTTTACCTACCAAGACCTGTGCTCTCCTCTAGAAGTTTATAGTGTCTATATTTAACCTTTACGATTCACTCCAAGTTAATTTTGTGTATCATGTGAGGTAAGGGTCGAGGTTCCTTTTTTCCCATTATAACAACTGAGTTGTTCAAGAACCATTTCTTGAAAAGATTCTCCTTTGCCCATTGAATTCTGTTGGTGCTGCTGTAAAAAAAAAAAAATCACTTGATAATATATGTATGTATGTGCGGGTATACTCTGAACTCTAGTTCAATTATTTGTTGGCCCTTACCACAATATTACACTACCTTGATTATCTTCAGTTTATCCTAAAGTATTGAAATCATCTAGTATAAGGTTTCCAACTTTGTTGTTCTTTTTGAAGTATGTTTTGTCTATTCTAGGTCCTTTGTATTTCTATATATTTCTATATAAATTTCAGAATCAGTTTGTGCATTTCTATAATTAGCCTGTTGAGTTTTGACTAGGACTACACTCCATGTATGGACCAATTTGGGGAGAATGGGCGTTTAAAAAAAATGAGTGAGTTTTCCAATCCACAATGGGCATACCTCTCCATTTATTTAAATCTTATACATTTTCCTCGGCAATATTTTGTAGTTTACTATGTAGAGTTTTTGCACATCCCTGATTAGATTTATTTCTTGGCATTTGATATATTTTTATGCCAATAAAAATTTTAAATATCATTGTCAATACTTAATTGTTAGTTTATATCCTGTGTATTCTGTATATCATGTGATATTGCTAAATACACTTACTAGTTTTGGTATATTTTTGTAACTTCTTTATGATTTTCTATGTAAACAATATTCCATCCATAAATTAAGACAATTTTAATTTTTTAAAATTTTAATTAATTTTTAAATTTTAAATATTTATGCTATTTATTTATTTATTTATTTTGCTTTAGTCAACTAGTTTGGACTTTCAGCAAAAAAATAACAGTATCATCCCATACATGTACTTTTAATTTTTATAACTACAGCCGGAACAATTTTGATAACTAAAGCTCAAACTACTTGAGTAATTCATAAGGCTACCAGCAATATATGGTAGTGCCCGTTCCCTTAAATACTCACTAGAGCTAGATGTTCTAGATGATGTTACCATTACTTAAAACTTTCATCGGTCTGATGGATAAGGAAGGGTACCTATTATGCTTTAAACCTGCATGAATATGGGATAAAATAAAGATTTAAAAAACATGATTTTACTAATAAAACATAAATATAGAAAATGTAATAGCTTTTCTCTTTATTACCAACCAGTACACAGAAATGGAAAATGGAATTACCAGTCTTTTAATTGTCTAGAAATGCATTTACTGGAAAGACATAGAGCCAATATGAAGAAACTTATTAAATATAAACAAATATAAACTAAGATAATATTATTAAGTGGGATAAAATCCCATCATGAATCTTAATGCTTTTTGTTTTGTTTTGTTTGGGGAACTAGATGAAAATATTTTAAAGTGTAGATGATGGAATGAAGCTCTGAGAATAATAAAAACAATAAAAATGAAGAATACTGATGAGGAGCTTGCTTTCCAACTATTAAAAATTACTATGAAGCTTCAATCAAGCACCGGGATAGGCATATAGGTTAGAAGAACAAAAAATATAAGCCAGAATTATGTGGAATGATCAGAGTTTGCAATTTTAGTTAATTGGGATTTTTTAAAAAATGAATATAGTGTTGGCATAGAGGGTTATTTATCTGGAAGAAAACAGCTAGCTCAACTTTCATTTTACACAAAAATCCATTTGATATAATTGGTAATATGAATACTAAAAATAGTATGAGAATGTGTAGGAAGATTTTATGTGACTTTCTATAAGACACATCTTTAGGCAAGATGGGAATTTAAAAAATCATAAGGAAATGAATATACTATCCATAATAGATTTAAATTTAATTAATATTTAATGCCAAAGGATATATAATACAAATTTCATTCTAACTGCAAATATGTTTATATATGCCAGATATCAGATACCATTAAAAACAAGACTATGAAGAATACTGACAGCACATATGATTGAAAATGAATTATTGCAGCAAACATAAAAAGATGTCTTATAAAGAGATAATGGGGAAAAACATTTAATTGAATAAGGTGCAAAAGGTTTAAATGGGCAATTCACCAAAACAAATTCAAAGGGTATATGTGTATGTGTGTGTGATTCTTTTATTTAAGGAAAGTCACTATTCCCCTTGTAAAAGTGATGACTAATTACAAAGAATATAGACAATTAAGAAAAGTACTTTTAAAGGACAAGAGAATCCCAAATTCACCATCAGAAATAAGATATATTCATCTTAGTTCAACAAAATTCCAGATACTATTCTCTGCATCTCCACAGAAAGAATGGTTTAATAGATGGATGAAATACTTTTATCTATAAATGGTTCATAATATTTAAGTATTTAAGTTAAAATACTGAATTCTTCAGTGCTTGAGTTTAACTGAAGAAAAATACACTGAAATAAAAGTGAAACCATTGCTGGGCTTTAGAAACCACTCCTTCACCAAAGAAAATATTTCCTTCAAGGTCATAAGTTTGGGAATATTTTTTTCAAAAATAGTAAAAGGGTGTCATCAGTTTTTTTTAACTACATTTCCATTATAAAGAATATTTTTACTCACTACTATAAAAAATGAAGAAAATAGCGATCTCGTATGTTTTACATATCCTCCCTCACTCAAACTTAATTATTTTATTTACACTGCCAAAAATCAAATTACTTAAATTCTATTCTACATCCTGTAATAGTCTGGATTGATTCTATATTTTAAATCAGTGCCCACAATCAATTCTTTAATCATGGCTCTTTATTTCTAAGTTCTTTGTTTTAATCTTTGCTAGATTTCAAGTGCTGTTTTCGAGAAGAGTTCAAGGGTGCTACATTTCTTGTACTATTCCATTTAGAATGTTTGTCTATTTTTAAATGCATATGGATATTTCATTTTTCCTTAGAACTTTGAGATATTGCTTTAAACTTCTGAAGTATTTGTTTTATTATTTTCTGGCATTGAATGTTGCTGAGCACAAGGCTCATGTTAGTTAGCCTGAACTTCTCCCATTTTCCAAGGTTTTTCGTAGCTGGATGAGTACATTTTTTGTGTGTGTTGTTGATACTAAATAACATTGTGAGAACATAACTCAACATTGTCTTTTCATATTTTCCTGAAATTTAGTGTCTTCTATCAATTTGCTGAATTAGTTCTTTCTTCATTTAATGAAAATTTTCTGTTTAAAATTTTGGAGGCTGCTTCTCTTTCCTGTGCCACTTGTGAGATTCTCTTCAACAGGGACACTGCTGTTAACTCATCTTTCTCTGTTCATGGATTTTCTCTATTGGCTTTAAAATATTTCCCTTCTGTTTTCCCCTTCTTCTCTCTGTATTCACTCTATTTCTAATTTCTTCTCTGTGTCATTATTTTCAGTTTTATCTCTATTTTTTGTTCCTTGCTCTTTCTTATTTATTTATTTATTTATTTATTTATTTATTATTTCTATTTCAGTGTTTGCTTTTTCCAATTCCAATCCCCCTAAATAATCTCATTTTGTTTTAACTGGATCCATAACCATAGTAACATGTGAAGAATTTCCTTCTATTTCTTTGGATATTTTCTTCCAGGCTAGGTTCCTTTCATGCTGTTTCCCTTCTTTTCTGTCATTTTTCCTCTCAAGTATTTTGCATATTTGATATGCCTTCACACTGTCAGTCTTTGCAGTTGGGCTGTTTTTCCAGAGCAGTTAACTTTGAAAGCATAGTGTTTTAGGAGAGTGGTATCGGTGTCAAGGCCGACTGAGATGACCTGAGCTCTAACTGTTAACATCCTGGGCCAGCATGCACAGGAGAAACCTTGGGTTTGACCCTTGACCCCCCTTTTCTGACCCCTCTCCTACCATTCCATTCCCTGTAGCTCACACACTGATAACAAGCATGCTTCTATCTTAGGACCTTTGCATTTTATATTTCTTCTGCCAGAAACACTCTTTCCCACATATTGTTTCTTGTGGATATTTATGACTACTCAAATGTCCCTACCTCTGAGAAGGCTTCCAAGGTACCCTCGCTTCCCATGCAACCATCACTTTCTTTACCATCAACCTGTTTTATTTTCTTCTTAAAGGGACATACATGATCAACACTGAAGTCATGCTGTATTTTATCTTGTATTGTTTTTCTCAAGATGATAGAATGCCCCGATTAAAGCACAAGGATGTTGCCAATAGCATTCTCTTGAATTCGCAATACTAAACACGGTTCATATAGGCTCTCAATAAATTTTTGATAAATTGATAAATGAAGTAAGTGTTAGGCAGGAAGCTAGGAATGAGCGATAGGAGGACAGACCTTAGACATCCCCAGGGAGAGCCCCAACGGAGGACAGCCCGGGGACCACCCCATCCCGGCACAGGGAGAGTTTAGTTTGTTGTGCTTGTTGCACTTGAGCAGAAAACAGCAGCTGCCTGTCTATCTGATCTGTGTCTCTAGAATAGAAATAATGTGGTTTCCTAGCCGGTGCGGGCATTTTGAATACATCTGGGGAAAGGACATGTGTAGTTGGCTAATTATCATAGAATCCAGGCCTGTCGCTCAAATATTGCGACTCTAGGACCCACCCGAAAGAAAAAAAATTGACATAAGCCCACACCCCGGAGTTTCCTGTGCTTTTGTCTCTCTTGAGTGGCCCGCTCCTCCCTTGGAGTGTACTTTAATAAAACTTCCGGGCTTTACTTTCATTTCGCTGCCCTGATTCTTTACTGTGACAGCAAAAAGAACCGAGGTTTCTCTCTTTTTCCACCTCACTCTCGGTAACCTAAGTACTCGCTGCTGATATTGGGGATGACTGAGAATAGATAATATTTATAAATTATCCTCAATAGAAATTGTCTCCTTTTCTTTCTGTATATTCAATTAAACAGATCGATGTTTAGTTATTTTTTACTTGTCTTTTTATTTTCTGAAGGTCTTCCATGAAGAATATAATGAAAGAATGAGTGATCTGACATAGAACTCAGAGAACAACCTGGAAATGAATCAAATGGATAGTAAAAATAACAGATGCCAATTTTTGAGCACTTACTGTGATTCATATTCTATTATTTCTTTATACAAATTAATTTTAATTTCTTATAGCAACACCACAGGTAATTTTTAGCCTAATTTGAAAATAAGAAAACTAGGCTTACCAAACATGAGGTTGTATAGCTAACGAGTATAGCTGGAAAAGTGATCAAATTCAGGAATTCCTTATTCTACCACCTGCAATCCTTCTAACAATACCAAGTTTAACAAATATAAAAATAGGTGTCTCTTAGTAAAGGAAGGAGACAGAATTCTATGAATTATTTCCCTTGGAAAAATAGAGTGAACTGTGCAGATGCCTAGGGAGTTGGAATGGACACTTGACTCCCTCTGGTACTGACTGGTCTTTCAATATTTCTATTTGGAATAAGTTACTTAGCCTCTATGGACATTACTTTTAAAATAGACATCTGGCAGGTATGATATTTCATAAATGTTTGTCAAATGAACATATCAATGCATATATCAATCCATGAATAAGGGGTGTTCACTTCATGTTCACTAAGCTTCCTCCTAATGTCAAGTCTAACTCCCACAGATGTCCTTGATACTAATACTACATCGGAATGATTCCTAAATATTTATCCTGTTTCCGTATGGAAAAACTAACATAGTTTTTATTTATTTATTTTTATTTTTTTAAAGATATTTATTTATTTATTTATCAGAATGAGAGAGAGAGAAAGAAAGTACAAGCACAAGGAGCAACAGGCAGAGGGAGAAGCAGGCTCCCTGCTGAGCAAGGAGCCCAAAGTGGGGCTTGATCCCAGGACCCTGGGATCATGACCTGAGCCAAAAGCAGATATTAACTTACCCAACCACCCAGGTGTCCTGAAACTAAACTGACTTTTAAACTCTTTCAGTCTAGTTATGCTAACCTGTCATGGCTTCCAAGCTCTCCAATGAGTAACCCTAATCTGGTAAAGCTCAAGCCACAAGAAATTAGTAAATTAGATGCTATCTAAAAAAATAAAGTTTGGGGAAATATCCAATTTTTGGCCCAAAGGGAAATAGTTTTAATCAATTGAGATGTGATGATTTCAGATAATCCACTATTTTTCTTTATGTGAAGACTGCTTATCTACACAGGGACAGATGATACAAATATGTTTAAGAGAAATAATAGCAGGAGATTCGTCTCAATACATTGAAGCCAATATCAGTCCGAACTGATTTGAGTCATATCTCATCAATAGGAATAATAAAGGAAGTTTCATGATAAAATCGGTCAATAGGGATTTTTCTCCATAAAATAAACTAAAAAGTCCACTGACAATACACAATCAAGTTGTCACATTAGCTTGTAACCATTTGCTATGTTATTCTTTGCTCTAGGAATGAGTGATAAAAAGTCCCTATCCTACACAATGATACTCCAAATTTAGCAATCCTTCCTTCTGCAGCCTCTCATTTTCCCCAAGATCCTTTCCAATTTTTTTTTTTTTTTTAAACAGGGCTTACAATGTTCTTTGTGACAAGATGTAATTGAAAGTAGTCAAGCTGTGAAGCTCCATAGATATTGGTTTAAATCCCAGTTCATCTTTCCCAATTGTGTGCTCTCGGGCAAATTCTGTAATGTAGAATAGAATCTGAACATACTTCTCTGTTTTAAAGGTAGGCATACTAACACCTATCTCACAGAACTATTTTGAAGATTTAAGAGATTATATATAAAGAGGCTAACAGTGCCCAGCACATAATAGGTCTGAAAAAATATAGTTTCCTTCTTTTTTTCTTCTTTCTTCCTTTCATCAATGTAACAGTAAATGAGAATATTCATATTTATTTCTGTTTTCTAAATATTGTTATGTGATTATGGCTTGAATTTGGCTAAAACTATATTTATATTCTGAAAAGGGCTTGGTACCTTCAAGTATAAGTTTAGACTTTCAGAGAAAATTTGAAATTATGAGAACCTTGGAGAAAGGCATCAAGACTGACAACTGATAAGACATTTTTATTATTTTTTAAGTTTTTAAAGCAGTAGCTAATTTTTAGTGCATCCTTTAAAACCACCTCCATATTAAACATTTGTTCATTGGTGTGGGAAAACATTCCTCCTTTAGCTTCTGGGGCCATCAAAAAATAAAATAGATTTTTTAAAACCACAATGGAAAAAAGATAGTCAAAGACTCATTACCTCCCTGTTTCACAAAAGAGAATTATTGAGTCCTTGCTCAAAGCCATGCACTGCTCAGGGAAGTGAGGAGACATCAGTGACCTCATGGAGCTTACATTCTAGTTGGAGGAGAAAAACATGAATAACAAGTCAATATTAGGATACAGTACAATACAGGGTGCCATGTGATAGGAAAAAAAAAAACAAGGTAAGGAAGTCAGAAGTGTTGGGGCAAAGGGAAAGCGTAATTTTAAATAGTGTGGTCAAGGTAGGAATCAATGAAGCAAAGACTTGGAATATATAAGAAAAGAACCGTGGAGATTCCTGGGAGCAGAGCTGACTTACCCAGTAGGCACAGCACGGCAGGCACAGTGCCTAGGGCACACCATACTTTTGGGGGCCTACGAAAGTATGTTACTTTTTTTTTTAATCAGAAGGAAAAAAATGAACTCTTAAGAGTTAAAGAAAATGTTTAAATTTTTAACACAGACTGGACTATAGTTATCTTTTTATCAAAACCATCATAAAATACAATTTAAGTATATATAAACCATATTTTAATTTTACACATGTGTGTAATAATGTATATATGATATATATGCATATTTGGGTTTTGATGGAGAAAGGGGCCCACCGGGCAAAGTGCTTAAGGCCCAGGAAGGTCATAATGCAACCCTGTTTGGGAATGGGGCTTCTAATCAACTGACTCATTAACATCAGAATGGAATACATTAATGAAGTACAATAGGCTATATCAACTAAGAAACAGTTTGGGGAAGAATTTGTAGGGCTTTTAGAGAATTACAAAACCAAAAATGCTTCGTCATTTAAATCCTGATATTGCATTTTAAATCCTCAGACACCTAATTAGAATACAACAGACAAGCTATAGAAGTTAAAAGTAGAAACAGCTCTTTTTTTGTTTGTTTGTTTTTTACAATAGTAAAAAATCTTTAAATCTTCCCAGGGTCTCCGATGCCACTCACACTGACAAAAAGTACTCATTGTACTATATAGAGTTAGTACCGGCAGACTTACAAAAATAAAAACTCAGCCTAATGATAAAAGTAAGAGAGAATTGGTGGTAATGTATTTTCACTGGGCAAATCATGGAATGGCAATGAGGAGTTAAATTTAACTTATTCAGGATACCCCCAAGGACCAAGTCAAAGTACATCTCAGGATCATAGAGAAGAGGAAGGTAAAAAGCAGGATGAGAAATTACAACACTTGGATGGCAAAAGTAATCTGATGAAAGATAAAGAACTAGGTTAACTCACAAAATATCACCAACTGAATTCGAGAATTAATGGGAGTTTTTAAAAGTTAGAAATCTTTGTTATTTTTATACAGATTTGAGGGAAATTTAAAAATTCCATTCAGATTCAACCATTTTTATTTTCATTCTCACATAAAAGAGTCCCTATAATTCCTTAGACTATCACCTAGTAGCTGCATTCAAATTTCAGAATTCAAATTTTGAAGAAAACTTTCCTTAGCAATTTTTAATAAATGTACTGAGTCAATCTGTGGATGGGGCTATAGAGGTGGTGTACTGATGGAATATGTGTGCATGTGAGAGAGAGAGAGAAGAGATTGAAAATGACTGACTGATTCAGGGGAGAGGAAAGAAGCAGGCAGTGGGTGAGTCCTGGTAAATACAACCATAAGAAACAGAAATGAGCAGGCTTCCTTCCATACAGTTTCTGATAGGGGAGTTTTGTTGTTGTTTTTGTAACTGCTCTTGTATCTCTTTATTAATCTGTCATGCACTAATCTCTCTATGGATTCCCACACTTTACTCTATCATAGGTTTACAGGTATATGGGTAAACAGCAAGGTTGTAATCCTTATTACTTAAATAAATCAAAGGGGAAAAGTAGATATGGGATAAGTGAGGCCATAGAAAAAATGTAAGAGTTGAGATAAATAATAAATATTCTATAGAACTGTTATGGGGATTCAAAAGATTATATATATATGTATATGTATGTATGTATGTATATATATATATGTATATAATTATATATAATTGAAAATGAATTAAGTTAGTGGTTACTTGATACTTTTTCTTTTCTTATTTAAATATCAGAAAAACTTTCAATTAAAATCATAAGACAAATGTACTGATTTAGTGGTGGCTGACCATAGCTAAATGGAACATGAAGAAGCTATTTAGATATTATTTCTTTCTGGGGTGCCTGGGTGGCTTAGTCAATTAAGCAACCAACTCTTGATTTGGCTCAGGTCTTGATCTCTGGGTCCTGGGACAGAGCCCTGCATTGGGCTCCCCACTTAGCAGGGAGTCTACTTGTCTCTCCTCCCTCTGCCCCTGTCCCCACTCACATGCATGCACTTTCTCTCTCTCTCTCTCTCTCTCTCTCTCTCTCTCTCTCAAAAAAATAAATAAATCTTTAAAAAAAAATTCTTTCTTTCTAGTAACCCCTCCTCTATCTTCCCATGTACATTGTCCAAACCTCTCTTAGACTTTAATCATAACAATTATAATATCATTTCCACTGTGAATATGAGTATTTCCATTGTCCCTTTTAATTATATGTATTTAAAGTTGCTATCTTATTTACCTTTGTAGGCTGCTTGCTTCTAAAAGAGACCTAAAAGTAAAGGTGCTTAGTAAATATTTGGTTAATTGAATTAAATATTAAGAAAGTAACTTTGACTATGCTATCCTTCAGAGCTTAAGAAATTTTATTCTATGTTTATAAAGGGCAGCATGCATAATTTTATTAAAGGATGACTTAGAGATGCAAAGTATTTAATACATTTCTTAAACAATTTACGATTTACCAATTCTTGGGTGATGTTGTACTATTAATATATTTGTCACACTCAGAAGATGAGAAGAGAAAGCTGGGTGAAGGGGCTTGAAGGAGAAAAGAGAAGTACAGGACTAAAATCATGGATATTCTAGGCATATGGATTCGCACCTCTTCACTGAACTCAAAGGACACTCCATTCTCCTGGAGAGTTATTTGTAACTCTGGATGGTCAGATAATTGCCTGTTAAATAGTGAATGAAAATTGTCAGGGGGTGACTGAAAATGTAAGCCATTTACATTCCTCAGGAGAATTTGCAAAGTAGTTCTACAGCTCAAAGTAGTTTAAAGGAAAGTGGGTTGAAGGGTCATTGAAGAGAGATGCAACTGATAAAGGTTGATTGGAATTTCTTGTCGTATTAGCCAGTTAATGGTGTATTTAAATTATCCTGTAGGTTCTTTCATTATACCTTAATGTTCAGAATTTAACTCTTTTTGAGTGTGAAAGTCCTAGATGAATTTTTCAAATTCAGAGATGAATAATTCAAATACAGGAGAGAGAATATTACTTAGACCCAGAAGCAAGGTGAAAAGAAGCAGGACATATTGGCCACCAAGTGAGGAAGTCAGCAAGGTAGGGCCTATTTTACAGAAAGCTGCTAAAACCCTCATCACTGGGTGAGAGCATAGGATTGGGGCTGAGGGGAGCTTAAG
Organism: Ursus maritimus; assembly: GCF_017311325.1. Classification (NCBI taxonomy): domain Eukaryota; kingdom Metazoa; phylum Chordata; class Mammalia; order Carnivora; family Ursidae; genus Ursus; species Ursus maritimus. Next base: position 88,158,072 of record NW_024423343.1, on the reverse strand, counting down.
AAAGGGCTTATCATTTCATGTTGTATTTGAGAGGGATTTTAGAAGAAATATGCATTAACTTGTAATAAAAATTTTAAAAATAGTTTGATGTCTGTTATTACTTAGTAATTTGGGTCTTAGTGTTGTAACCCATTAAATGTATGGGATACAGCTTCCAAAGAATTAATCCAAAGGTTGCCCTACAAAATATAGAACAAAATTTAGATAAGTATTTTTGTTCAACATTCCACAGATCTTCCAACATGTGTTTTTCATTTGTTATTCATATAAACATTTATTTAATATCAGAGAACATGTTACCAATGTATTTAAAATCATGTTTCAGAGCAACTTTTAAATAACCTCTGCTACTTTCCTTACCAATCCTTTACTATTTCTTTGTTATAGCATCCTATTTATAATAATAATAAAAACAAATTGCATCCAGGTAGACTGAGTCCTACACTGGGACCGGGACTCTGCTTGAAATGAGCCACAACAGATAATGTGTCTAAGGAATTAAATTTGTGACTGCCAACTTTTCAAGATGCTGATCATGCTTCCTTGCGGGTTTTATCTTCTTCCCCTGTTCTTTCCTTCCTTTAGGTCACTTGGAAGAGATAGAAAGCGTCTGTGCATTTGAAAGCATAATGTGTCCTTGGACCAGCAGCATCAGGTCACCCTTGAGCTCGCTAGAGATGTCAATCCCAGGCCCTCTCCCAGATCTGCTGAATCAGAAACCTGGGTGTGGGCCCAGCAACCTGTGTAAACAAGCTTTCAGGGAATTCTGAGGCACTCTCAAGTTTGAGAACTATTGATTTCTATACCATGTTTAGGTTCTTTACATAGAGAAGATGGCACTTCTTACTCAACTTCTTTTTGTTTTTCTTCATCTTTTATCAATTATTTAAAAAACCAGAGCTACACATAAAACTATTCTCCTCAAATTGACTGTTCTTTCAGGTTCAGCTCCTAAGTGCCTCTGTTCTAGAACCTCAAGAAGTATTTTCTTATATAGCCCATATCCCTAATGGGGAACAGAATATTTTGCAAAGTATAGAAATAGAAGATTTCAAAAGATGTTTAAGGAGGTTTCATTTTAATATACATAGTTAATACATATCTGATTTTCTATACTGGGAAGAAAATTAAATTTGAGAGGCTTCACAAAAATAAAAGAAGAAGGTACTAAAAACACCCCATCTGACTTGGAAAGGTTGTAGAAACCAACCAATCCAGATTTTAAAAATTAAAGCGGTTGGATTGATCTCTCTTTCTAAATCCAGGGATATTGAATAAAGTCAACTTGAATCTAAATTTCAAAAGCATGATTAAAGAAGATTTTTTATATTCTTTTAAAAATAAGTTTTTACTACTACTGCTTAGAAAGTCAGTTTGTAATTGTTACAAATTTTTAAGGAGTGGCTGGAGGGTGTCACTATATTTAATTTTCAAGTAACACAGCCAGCAAACACCCCTGGAAATATCACTTGGGAGGAAGAAATGTTTCTTCTTTAAGAGCACAGTGGAAAGTTAGCACCTGCTGAGTGGGAATAATTAATCACTGAACTTTCTCTTTTTCTCTCCATGTATAAAGAGTCTAAGTAGCTTTTTACTTCTTCCTTCAGTGTATTGCTTGGGAAGGGAAATAGAGACTCTAAAGTAACTGCAAACTTTGGGGAATGATTTCAGTAGTGGATTCTGAAAGAGCAGCCAGAGATAATATTCCTCACTGAGATCTTGGGCTCTAGTGGAGATAAGAATCCAACATCAGATACTATCACAATTCCGATTCCACATTCCACCTCCCATTGGAGTTCCCTGTGATACCAATTCAACAGACCTGGGGCATGGCCCAGTAATTTGCATTTTTAAGAAGTACTCTGAGTTGATTCTGATAAGATGGTAAAAAGTCCACACTTTGAGAAAATTCACTATGCTCTGCTATATTCGTAGCTTGCAGTTCTAAGAAGCTGTAAGTGTAATTAGCAGATGGTGGATTTGAGATGCTTCAGCCAGTATTTCCAAAAAAGTATTTTCCTTAGAACTTTAGTTCTGGTATGTTTGGGGATTGGTTCTTTAAAAACACAGGATTCTGTGGTCATGTATGTTAAGAAAATGCTGCACTCCAAATCTTCCTTTTGGAAGTTTGATTCACAAAGCCTATTAGTACATTAAAGGCCCCTGAAATTTCCTCAATTTAAAAACAGAGCTTACAAGAAACAGACTCTTAACTATAGAGAAACCAAAACTGATGGTTACCAGAGTGGAGGGGGAGTTGGGTGTGGGTGAAATAGATGGGGATTCAGGAGTGCACTTAACATGATGAGCACTGAGCAATGTATAGAATTGTTCAATCACTATATTGTACACCTAAAACCAGTATAACTCTCTATGTTATCTATACTGGAATTAATATTAAAAACTTAATTAACAAGTGAAAAAAATAAAAACAGAGTGTAGATTTTTATTTAATAAACTTCTTTGGAAAGGAATATTTTTCTTTTCTCATAAATTTAGTAACATTTTCCCAGAAAAGTTTTTCAATAACACTTGTTTGGAATGCACTGGGTCAAACTGTAAAATTCTATTCTGTTCTGGTGCAAATAGACAAAAATATTTTATGGTCTCAAAAGTGTCAAAGATAAACAAAGCTAGACACTAGCTAGAGTGGTAAGGACAGGTTCTAATCAGTAATATACTTTTGTAACAGGGAAAAGGGTCTGGTGTGAGCTGAACTCAATTTGTGCAGAGGTGACTGGGTGTTTTAAAAGGATGGTGACAAAAAAGGGAGGGGATGAGCAGGGACTCAGTAGAGTCAGGAAGTGAAAAATGACAAAAAGCAGAAGGGGATGGTCCATGTGAAACCCATCTGGGTTTGCTGGCTGGTGCTCATTAACATTAGGCTCCTATCCTCCCACAGAGCCTGGGAAACAGGGGCTCTACCTTCAGGAGTTGGCTGAAACAGACAGTAAATTCTTTTAGCAGCCTTGAGTTTTCTCAGGTGGTCATTCCAAGAGGAGCAAGGGTCATCCTGAGAATGCAGTCTTAAGCTATTAGAAAGTATGTTAGTGCTTGTTCAAGTCTTTATAGGCCAAGGTTGAGGTCTAGTGGAAAAGAGGGCTCAGAGTATGAGTTCTGGGTAGAGTTCGTTTGATCAAGGAAGGAATCTTTGTCAGAAGTAAGTGAGGGGAAAATAGCAGTTTTGGTCTCCAACTTGATTTAGGAAGTTTCTCTAAGCTCCTCAAATCAAATCAAATCAAATCAAATTGGGTTGTAGAATCAAAAAGGTCGTAGAATAAATTCTCCCCACCCCATCATCTTGGAGCACTAGAGAAGAGGAAACAGAGGGCACTTTGAGGAACAAAGTTTCAGATTCAAGAAAATGGTAACAGAAGGGAGGGGGGTGGGGGACTGGGAAAGGCGGGTGATGGGTATTAAGGAGGGCACATATTGCATGGTGCACTGGGTGTTATACACAAATAATGAATCATGGAACATTACATCAAAAACTAAGGATATACTGTATGGTAACTAACATAACATAACAAAAATTATTATTAAAAAAAAGAAGCTATGTATAGATTAAGAACAGTAACAGTAATAACTAGTACTTGGAGCAAACACAACTACTACCTTTCTTCTTGTCTCTCACGTTCCCTTAATCATTTATACAGTTGGCTAAGATTTATTCTCTGCAGCTGAACTCTGGAAAGCTTTGTGCTTTTTCTGATCATTCTTTAATAGTAAAAGTATTGGACAGAGCCTTAATTCAGTAACCTAAAAATCCCAGACCAATATATTAATGGTTATAGTTATATAATATACATTTATATTATTATATATTATATAATATGCAATATTATATATTACGACATACAAAATACAAAATTATCATAAATAGTTCAGTCTTCATTCAAAAGCCAGACTTCATAAGCCTGCCACCTGCCCATCCATGTCCCCTTGTCAATGGGAAAGATTATGTGGAAGTTTCTTTCTTCCTTAGTTACCTTATTCCTCACCTACTGTTGTAGACCCTTCCAGGGTTGAAGCACAAAAAGGGGGAAGGAAGAGGAAGAGAAACACACTTGATAAACAGCATATATTACCTCTGCACTTGTTGATCCAGGTAATGCTTAAACACGCCTCTTTGTCTTGTGGGTGCTTTTCTCAATTTCTTGGAGGCATCTGTGGTCCCCTCTCTGACTGGGGTTTTCAGGTACTTGGCAATACATTCTCTCCGTCTGGCCTTGCCCCTTTTTAGCACATATTTTCAGGTGATTTGGCCTTCTAAGACTCACTCTGTTGGAGTCCCAACGACTTCCCAAGTGATCCTCCTGGGTAAAAATCAAAGCAAAAACCATGGTGGTCTTAGATTCTCTCCCATTTGGCCCACATCAGGTTCACAGAAATACTCAGCCATCCTTTACTTTGATAAGTTCTGGGAGTGCAGAGAGACTTCAAAACAATTACTTCTTTGCTGTCAATGCAGCTTGCTGGTTTCCCTTGCCCTCTAGATTTCCTGGACTGATGTCAACCAGTCTGTTGTATTTGCCATTTTCTCAACAGTTTTCCATTTGATCCTGCAGATGCTCCTCATTTTAGACTGAAATAAAGTAGGCAGCACCCCTTCCCTTTGGGTGGGTTGGTGACAGAACTTAAAGCCGGGGAATGTGCTCTCCCAAGTAGTATTACCAGATAAAATTCAGGATGCCCAGTTACATTTGAATTTCAGGTAAACAACAAATACAAACACATACATTTAGTATGTTCCATGCAAGTATTTGGGATGTATTGAGACTAAAAAAGTATTTGCAGTTTATCTGCTACTCAAATGTAATTGGGCATCCTGTATTTTCATTTTCTAGTTCTGACCAACCTACACCCAAGAAACTTCTCTTCCATATCCACTCTCCAATTTTTTTTTTTTTATTCTCTAAGAGTTTTGCAAACTCATTCTTTAGATTTCTCAACTCACTTTGGTTGAGCACCTTACATTAGAATTTCTAATCAATTGTATCCTGGTGGAACAGTTAAAACATAATGTAACAACTGTTCACATTATTTATTAGCCACTGACATTTTGTAGAGCATTGGAGACAGCAAATCTTTACAGGAAAACTCTGAGTATTTTTAAGTGAGCTTTGAGCATTCACACAGAAAGACTGTTCCAAATAGTCGTAAGGGCTCTTACACAAAGAATTAGTGTCCAAATAACAATAGCCTAGGGTAAGGATGGAACGGCACACAAAGAGTAAATCATCAGACATTAACATTTAAAGAAAGGGTGAGGGTTATAGAGAACATAGGAGCAGAGAGTTAGTTCTGTTAGCTAAAAGTTTCTACCATTTCCTTAAGAATAAAGAAATTAAAATTAGTATCAGAACATTGAGCATTTAAATTTTTTCACAGTAAGGTCAATTTATTTTATTTCCATTATTAATTGTCAGTCATTTCTAATGAATTCTTTTTGTTGTTTTCATAAAGACCCAACTTAAACAACTCTTGCAGGTATTACAGATCTATATCTGCACCCAGACAGAGCAGTCTGTACCTTACAAACTGTAATATTACACGGACTCATTTCAGTAGGTGAGTTTTTGAAATTGTTTAAAAACCTCTGATAACCAAATTAAAGTAATAGCGTAGTACAAACTCTCAGAAAGGACCTGCCTCTAAGAAAGAATTCTAGCTTTGTTCGAAAACAAGTTGCTTTGGGGGATTATGAAAAAAGAGTGACCTATATACATAAGCCATTTAATATCTCTGCCACTACTTTGGGCATAGTTTTCTAGAAGTGTGATTGCTGCTAGGTCAAAGGGTAAAGGGATGTGAACTTTTACTAGATATTGCCAAATTCCACTCCATGACTGTAGAAATGTATGTGTGCCTGTTTCCTAGTTTCCCAACACAACATAGGTTGAAATTTTTAAGTTTTTGTCAATATGTTTTTGTATACTTATGCTTGAATTATTTATTTTATCTTTTCTTATTTTAAGTGGGATCTTCTCTTCCTTTATATCTTCTAACTTTTGTTTACATATATGAAGTTCTAATTTTTTAACATTAGTTTTATATATTGCCATTTTATTTAATTCATTTATTATTTGCTGTGGTTTTAATTTGACTCTTAGGACTTTCCCAGATATTCTATTATAATAGAGATTTTTGACTCTGATTACAATCCCAATTTCTATTTTTTTTGCCTAATTAGCTAATATCTTTAGTTCATTATTACATAATAGTGCAATGATGAATAAATTTGGTGTGTTTATTTGGTGAGAATGTCTTTAATATTTCCCTATTAGAAAGAAGTTGGCTTTTGAAAGGCAGTATATATTAAGAAAGGATTTATCAATTACTATTTTATTGTATATTTTTGTCAAAGATGGGTGTTGCATTTTGCAAATGACACTGTCAAAAATTTAAAAAAAATTTTTTAAGATTATTTATTTATTTGTCAGAGAGAGAGAGAGGGAGAGCGTGGGAAAGTGAGGGAGCATGCACAAGTAAGGGGAGCTGCAGGCAGAGGGAGAAACAGGCTTCCCTCTGAGCAGGGAGCCCAACGTGGGACTCGAACCTGGGACCCTGAGATCATGACCTGAGCTGAGGGCAGACGCTTAACCGACTGAGCCACCCAGGCATCCAACAAATGTCAATATTTTATGATACATTGCTAATATTGAACTATGCTTTCATGCCTAAAAAAGCTCCACTTAGTCATAATATATTTTCTTTTTTAATGTAATTTTATTGAAAAATGCGCAAATTAAAAGGCAAATTCAAGGAGTTTTACAATGTAAACATAACTCATGTAATAGTGTACAGATCAATAAACAAGCATTACAAAACACCAGAAACCCTATTATGCCACCTTCTAATCACTATCAATTTTCAACAGAATAACCACTATCCTTCCTTTAAACACCATAGATTTGTTTATTATGCCCTCAGTCTTTGGAGGCCCTCAAAACTCAACCCATTAATGCTACAACAATGTTGCTTTCATTTAAGTTGCACTATCAAAAATAGTAGCCACTAGCCACCTGTAGTTATTAAATATAAAATAAAATGAAAAACCAAATAAATTCAGAAGAATAAAACTAAAGCAAAAGCAGAAATAAAAAGAAAAAACAATAATTGTTAAAGAAATGTTTTTTGTGAAAATTAATGAGTTTTACATAAATCATTGGCTAACTTATTCAAAACACAAAAGAAAAACAATACAAATACCTCACAATAGCAATGATAATGGGGAAATATCCAAAATATAGAGGAAAATTAAGGAATTATAAATGATTACTTTGTTCTCTCTCTCTCTTTTTTGCAAAAAATCCTTGAATACATGGTTGAAATAGAGTTCTCTAATAGAATTTAAATGATCAAAATGAACTTACGTCAAAATAAAAATCTAAAGCCTTAAAAATTTTGCTCAAGCTTGTTTAAAATATTAACAAAAAACCATAGGACAGACGTCACAATTTTATTCAATAAAAAGCCTTGGGAAGAAAAGCAAATTATAAACCCAGTTGCCTCTTAGAATATAAAGTCTAGGATAGCCTTTATTTTTTTATTATAAATATAATAAACCATCTATGATAAAGACAAGTACAATCAAAGGCAATCACAAATTAAAGAGAATGTATATAAAAAAGAAGTGAGTACATTCTATCTATTTAAGTTATATTTCTATATATTCTGTATCTTGGCATCACAAGATCGAGTATATGTCTACATCAGCTTTTAGAAAAACAGGGTCTTGATGTTCTGGTTTTTAACTATAAACAATTTACTGCCATAACTTTTGTATTCAATCCTTAACCTGGGGACTATAATTATTGTAAGGCTTGATTTTCATTCTTGTTACAATAAATTATATTAGTTTGAATATGATGACTGTAAGAAACTTACTTATATCACTTGTAGTGGGTTAAAGGGTGGCTCCCTGAAAGATATGTCCATGTCCTAACACCCAGAACCCATATACGTGACTTTAGTTGTCAGAAGGGCCTTTACAGATGTAATTAAATTAAGGATTCTGAGATGAGATCATACTAGTTTCTCTGCATGGATCCTAAATTCACTGAAAATTATCTTCATAAGAAGCTAGAAGAGGGAGGGAAAGATTCTTTCTAGAGCCGTTGGAGGGATCGCAAGCCCTCCTGACACCCTAATTTTGGACTTCTAAACTCCAGAATTGTGAGAATAAATTAGTTTGTTATTTTAAGTCACTAGTTTTTAGTGATTTGTTATGGCAGCCCTAGGAAGCGAATGTATCACCCCTGTTGTAATGTTCACACACGAATACTGTGATGATTACCTTCTTATCTATCAATTCATTTTATTTGTAACTCTCCACTATAGGTATGTTATAAATTTACTTGCTTAAGAGAAAGCATTAAAATAGTTTGTCTCAAATTTCTTAGTGTTGGTCTGTTTGGAAAAAATAAATTAGTCATTCCAATAGATCAGTTTTATACCCAAGCACAGTTATCTTTAATAAGTAAAATAAATTAAAATATATAAACAGAACAGAAACCATGGAAGAAACTTTCCACTCCCCTGCCCCTTACCCACTGCCCATGCCTCTTGTCATGATGTTGCGTTCAGAAAATTTTTCAAAGTTTTAGACCGTCAAGTAATAATTCCATAATGAATTGTGTGATAGTAAAATTTGGTAGAGATAGAAAAAAAGTTTTTAGTTACTAAATAGTAATTATATTACTACAGTTATATTACTACAATATTATATAGTATACAGTATAGTATATTTTATAGTATAGTGTATTATATAGTATATTGTATAGTATATTATAAATATACTATTATAGTAAGTTATTAAAAGTCATACTAAAAATACTAAAATAATAAAAATAATCTAACAATAAATTAATAAAGTAGAAACAATGATGATATATTAATGTATACTTTTATAAACGCTAATAAAAAATTTTAGAAAATATAAAAGTAGGACATTAATAGAATAGACCTTGCCCAAATTATGTTTTAATAATAGAATGTGCAGTACAAGCAAATACAGGAAATCACCATTACTAAATCAAAGGAGAAAATAAAATAGTGAGTACCTCAACTGAAGCCAAAACTGTTTATCAAATTTTAACATCCTACCATAACTTTTAAACTTTCAGAGTACAAATAAATGGTAATAGCAGCATCACATCTTATGATAATATATTGGAGTTATTCACACTAAAGTCACCATTTTACAATATTCTGGGAGTTTATTCAATGTTGATTAGATAATACAAAGAAATAAGAAGCACAAACACTTGAAAAGAGAGAAAAATAAAATATTTTAAGATTATATAGTTCATTAGATAGAGCATCAAGATAATCACTAGTTTACAAAAATGCTAACAGTTTTCCTATATACAAAATATATACAATAAAGAAAAGACTTCATTATTAATAGCAACAAAATAGTTGAAATGCATTGAAAAAAGATTGGTATTTAATATACAAAAATTATATATTAAAGAAATACTTAAAAATTATGATGAGTGATATCAATATGTTTTAATAAATAGAAAAAAGATTTCCATTTATTGCAATATGATGGATCAGATAGCCTGAATGATTATCTTACTTAGAACACTTTTTCTAAAAATTTTTTTTTAAATGAATAACTAAACCAGTTTAAAAAAAAATCAGAAAGACTTTGAAAAAGACTGAAAATAGAACGCTGGAGATACAAAGAATTGGGCACAGCTTTTGATCTGAGGGAAACTGCTGAATACTGGTTAACCTATACTTCTGTTTTGATGGTCAAACAAGCTACTGGAGAAGGCATCTGATAGTTAGGACTTATGAAAGATAGGGAATGTAATAAGACTCTGTATAAAGCTGAAAATCTAAATGGATCACTTGTGAACAGGAAATCAACTTACTTCACAAGACACTTGCCTGACTTGACATTTGTGCTAATGGAAGAGGGAAAACATGTTCCCTGAGATGTTTTATTTGCTCATCATTTTGTGGTTTGAATTTATACTACCTATTAAAAGTGGTTGAAAATCAATAGAGCCCCAAGCTAATTGGCAGAAGCAAATGAAAATCTTAAAAAAAGAAAAGCCTTCCAATAATTCTCCTAGATAAAATTCTAAGTAATATACATTCAGAGTCTATGATCACAAAACAGTGAGTCATCAGGGAAATGAAATTAAAATCATAGTAACATAATACTCTATACCTATTAAATGGCTAAAATTTAAGAGATTGACAATACCAAGTACAGCTGGAAATATGAAGTAATTGGAACTCTCATACATTGCTGGTATTACACTAGTATAATTGTTTTGGTGAAATGCTTAACAATTCATTATAAAGTATACTTACCATACAGCTGAGTACTTATGCTTCAAGGCAAGTACCTGAGAGAAACACAAATATATGTCCACCAAAAACAGATATGTATAGAAACTTTATTTATATTAGCCGAAGCACGTAAAGAACCCAAATGTCTGTCAACTGGTAAATGGATCAATGATTTGTTGTATATACATATAATGGAATATTACTCAACAATGAAAAGGAACAAATTAGTGATACAAGCGAAATCAAGAGCTAAATAAATATGGACGTTTTCAAGCAATTATTGCTAGACAGTATATGTATTAGAGAGGCTTAAAAGCAAATTATGGGTTCACTTGGAAAGGTAATCAAATAGTATTTTACATTAAAAAAATACAAATAGGCTATTTGACAAACAATGTATGTGCCATCTCATTTCTGATTTCAAAGATCAGCTGCAAATATAAATAGGAAGATGGATGGATTAGATGGAGCTGTAGATATATGGATATGTTTAAGAATAGAAAAAAGTCTGGAAAGATAAATATCAAATCCTTAACAGGAAGTGTCTACTTGGTTATGGGATTATGTAGGATTGATGAAGGAGGATATAAGGAGAGAATACTCACTGTTTAATTTATAAGGAAGAAGAAATTTTTCTGGCTCTGGAGCATTGTGGGGGAAAAAAAGCTGAGTGTATGTAGACAAGGCAGATAATAGAGCAATTTTATTATCTCTACTCAGAAGTGTTTTCTTGCCTCCTCTCTCTGAGCATTAGCATGCAGAGCAACAAATTTTAAACACTTGGTTTCCTTTAGCAGGAAATGTGAGTTGAGAGTCTGGCAGACTGGCAATAGGGCTGATATTCACACTAAATTAAAAAAATAGACTGCCTGAACCATGAGCAATATGACCAACATGGCAGAGACTCAGAAGGGCCTGCATCCAGCAAGAACCAAAGAGTACCCAGTCATCAGAAGCAGTAAGGACATCAGCAGAGAAGCCCATCAGAATACCCTGATGTGGTGCTGGGCAAATTAATTATATCCCAGAGGATGCTAGATATTAAATCCTCAACCAGATCTAACGTACAGAAATCATCACACACCAGGACCAACTGGATTTATCTCAGAAATACAAAGTTAGGTTTTTGGTTTTTTGTTTCTTTTTTAAAGATTTACTTATTTATTTGAGAGAGAGAGAGAAAAAGAGAGAGAGAGCACAAGGAGCGGCAGACAGAGAGAGGGAGAGAGAGAATCTCAAGCAGACTCCTTGCTGAGTGCAGAGTCTGATGCAGGGCTCGATTTCACAACCCCAAGATCACAACCTGAGCCCAAATTAAGAGTGGGTGGTTAATGGACTGAGCCACCCAGGTGCTCCCAAGATTAGTTTAATATTAAAAAAATAAATGTTATATCACCACATTAACAGAAAAAAAAGGAGAATATAGATGCAGAAAATGAATTTGATAAAATTAAACACACAAACATTATAAAAACTCTAAGAAAATTAGGAACATAAGAGAATTTCCTCAATCTGATATAGAACATCTACCAAAAAACTTACCACCAGCACCAAAAACTGGGGTGAAAGACTGCAGACTTTGCCCCTAAAATCAGGAATAAGACAAGATATTTACCTTTGCCACTTCTGTTCAACACTGTGCTGGAAGCTCTAGCTAGGGCAATATAGCAAGCGGAAAAAAAAAAAAAAAGAAAGACATCTAGATTGGGAAGGAAGATGTAAAACTTTTTATTTGCACATAACATTATCATATAAATTCTAATGAATCTACAAAAAAAGTACTATAAATAATAAATGAATTACATAAGGTCACAGGTATAAGGTATATATAGAAAATTAAATGCATATATACTATATACTACAAAGAACAATTGAAAACACAAATTCCAATTGTATGGTCTTGAGCAAACATTTAACTTTTCTGAGTGCAAGTTTCTTGACCTATGAAACTAAAGAGTCAGAGAAGATGGAATGATCTCTGAGGCTCCTTCTTGCTTTATTTGTCAATATTTCAGTAGTCAGTAACTTCATGAGATCAAAGATTTTATTTTGCTCATCATTTCATTTCACAGTGTCCAGAACTGTAGCTGTCAATGCATTGTCTACTTAATAATAAGAGAATGACACGCTGGAATAGACCACCAAGGAACAGTAGTGAGACTCCACTTGTGCAGATTTTTTATGAAGTAAATAGCTGCCATCTGGAGAGCCTCATCATTCTAAAATGAGAGATTAAATTCTGTGGTCTCTTAAGGTTTCTTTTGGCTCTAGAAATATGGTTCTTCCCATCTGAAAATAGCCATCATGATAATGAATCCAATCAGAGAGCTGTTATTTATGCTAACTTGAACCTGGCACTGTGCTAGGCACTGTGAGGGAAGAATATTAGACTTTTCCTTCCAATACACAATGAGTCAGAGGCAGAAATCAGAATGGATTGTAATCATGCTCTATTTCCAATGGCACTGGAGGTAGAAACTCAACAATTAGTAAAATTACACTCTAACTTCTATTTCTTGAGATCATGGGGAGCAAAGACCTTTGGCTATAATAACTTCAAATCACAGAATACTTAACCTAGTTTAATATGCAATTGCCTTAGAATGTATCTGAGATTTGCATGCTTAATTATTCTTTTGACAACCAAGCTGTAAAAAAGTTTGAGCATGTAAGCCTACAAAATGATCACTGTTGGAATGCATATTTCACCAAAGTTAGTTAAGCTTCATATCACCACTGGGAGGCAGTTCAAAATTAAACTTTATCTGGAGAACACACACATACACATGCACACACACACCAGTGAACTAAAACCAAGCATCTAAAAAGTAACAACTATGATTTTATTTCTATTGGGTCAACATATACTGGAATCAAAGCTAGACAGCTCTAAAGAATCAGGTATCAGATGACCTCTTAATGAATCAATAAACATGTGAGTGCTAGAGCTCATGTAGAAGTTTTAGTAGGGCTTATTTCAGAGGGAGAACAGAAAGGGAGTGGGGGTGGGCACATAACAAACATTAAATTTCAGACCAAAACTAAGGGCCCCTTAGATTTCTAAATTTATCCATACAGTCAAAAGCACTTACTAGGATAAAATGATATTAAAATGGAAATGTTAAACAAGATGAAGGATATGATCATAAAGCAACTTAATTTTTTCTCTCCCATTGTCCATTTAAACCCCTTCTGTATGTAAATGAGACTATACTAGTATATATTTATACATCTATGTCTATATACAGAGAGAGTGAGAGAGAAGAAAGAAGGCAGAGAAGAGAAGGAAGGAGGAAGGGAGATTTATTTTAAGGAACTGACTCATTTGAGTGTGGGGGCTGGCAAGTCCAAAAGCCATAGGAAATGTCAGCAGGCTCAAATTTGGGTAAAATTATTGACTTTGAAATCCTCAGGACAGGCTAGGCAAGCTCAAAATTCAGGCAGGGTTTCTATGTTGCAGCTTTGAGGCCAAATTCTTTCTCTAGAAAAACTGTCTTTGCTCTTAAGACCTTTTACTGATTGGATGAGGCCCACCCATGTGTGGAGGGGAATTTGCTGACTTAAATGGTAATCACATCTAAAAAAATACCTTCACAATAACATCTAGGCTGGTGTTTGGCCGAACGACTGGGCACCATAGCCTAACCAGGTTCACAGGTAAAATTAGCAAGTGGATAATTCTCCCTCAGTTCTTTGGATGATAATAAGAGTAGTAGTTATGATTCTTCTGCTATATCCTAGAAAATAAACAGCTCTCAAGTCATTTCAAGCCACAAAATAGTCTTGTTTCAAGATTTCAAATTGTCAAAACATCCAAGTCCATATAAAGTTAAGGCTTCATCCCTCAATCAGCTCAGGCTGGCCTTGGGCTAGGTGTCTGTATTAGAGGGGGAGAGTGCCTGCTTTGCCTCCTGGTCCTAGCCTAGTGTTGATTTCTCCTCTCTCAGGCACCAGACAGCCTCTAATTCTTCCACAGTTGATATCAAAATGAGGAAGAATCAGTGATACTGTCATAAGCTGGTATTAGTACTCCCTGGGCTTTGAATATTTGAAGATTATCTTTTTCTCAAGGGATGCTTTTGTACATTCCTTATTGACACCTTCTAACCCCATTTTGGGTTCTCTCACCTGTCTTCCCTTGACACAAGTAAATAAAGGTCTTTTACTTAACACCAGTATCTTCTTTCTCAGCTCCTGGGAACAAGCTGGTCCATTATCTTTATGGTAGACACTGCGTTTTTCCAGGCAGACCTTTTGAAATGGGTCATACCTGGTTCTTTCTCTTACATGTGCCCCAGATCTGGTTGTTGGAAAATATGCAGGCATCAATATTCTCAGAAACTCTGTGGGATCCTTTGAAAAATGCAGTACACTATCTGCACTCTTTCTCATTAGAGAAGCTAGTCAGGCATAGACTCTATCCACCAGATTTCAGAGACTAAAGTCAGATACAAGCCTACTGTAGTTTCTAAGCTCCCAGGAATATATATTGAGCTTCTAGAGTTGAGTCATGAAGTCCCCTTCTCTTGTATTTAATTTAGGACCAATTCCCCCATCACTCTCTAATGAAGGTGTGTTGGGACTCACAACATACCATCAGTACTCTCCAAAAAATTATATTCTTTCATTAGATCTTCTGATCCTCTATACCCTTCATGTGGGTAAGCATCTAAGAGATGAAAACACAGTTTTCAACCATCTTTTTTTAGGTTCTATACGGAGATTTCTCACTTTTGAATGTGAAAGTAGTTGACATTCTGAAATCTTAGAGATTCAGCTAAAACTAATAATAAAGCAGTTTGGTTTTAATATCTGGTTACATTAACAAAATGGAATGATATGTTGGTAAATCAGAGCTTTCCAAATGGTCAAGCTAACATGATTTTTTTCTTTCCATTAGCATAAAAACATTATTGATGTCATAGTAATCAGAATACTATTGGAAACATTGAAGCATAAATAAATTCAAACTTTTAGTTAGGTATATTCCCACTCTAAACTATTTCTGTACTTCTGCATTGTACTTCCTTGCAAAAGATTTGTGGTTTTTTTGTTTGTTTAGTTCAATACTCTTTCCATGCAGCAATGGAATCAAGTATCATGAGGCAAGGTGGATTTGCAATCACATGATATATTCTTCTGTTTACTATCTAACCAGTGGCTTGAGACAATTCTACACTTTACACAGGAGCTCAGGCACATAGGAGGCCTACTTTATTCATTTATACCCACTGAAATTGTTTCTATAGAGAACACATTCTTTGGGAGGAAGTGACATCATTCCATCCATTCTCATCGTACATGGTTCTATTTATTTAGTCTTCTTTAAAGTCTCTCAATATATTTCTATTATAAAGATATTGCATAACTTATGTTTGACTTTTTCCTATGAATATGATATTTCTGAAAGGAAATCTTTTAAAATTAGATATTCTGGTTGTGGCTATTATGTAAAAATATAATTTTTCTATACTTTTAATGGAGCAGCTTTGCTAAATAACATATTAGTCTTAATGATTTAATTCTAAATACTTTTAATTTTCTATATATACTGCATTCCATGAATTGTTTTTTTCTTTCTATCCAATAATTTTTGTTCCTTTTCCTGACTTAATATTCTAAGTAAGATATTCAGTAAGAAGCAGAATAGAAATGGTTATAGTGGAAATCCTTTTCTTATGCACAACACAAAATAGAAAGCTAGCAATATTTATTATAAAGGACAAAGAATAATATTTGCTTTATTTATTTTGAAATACCCTCTGCCCCCCTTTTAAGATATTCCTATCAAGTTAAAGTAGATTTCTTTCATTCCTAGTTTTCAAAGAGCTTTCATCATCAGTGCATATTGAGTTCTATCAAACATTATTCTGCATTTATTGGGATAATATTATTATTCCTTTTAATTAATTAATGTAATAAATTATATTGATTTATTTTCAAATGCAAATGGGAACCACTTCTTTTTTAAGTGTTTTTAGGTTAAATCTGCTAAAATTGTTTTAAGTAAATATCTATCATCTATCTATATGAATGTCTTGTAGTTATCCTTTCTCACACTGTCTTTGTGTGTTTTGAAGATATGCTTTATAAAGTGAGATGTGGAATATCCCATGTTTTTCTCCTCTCTGGAAGAATTAGTTACAATTAGAATTAATTCCCATGGATAAGTGGGGAAGATGGAGGCAGAGTAGGAGGACCCTAAGGCTAAATATCCCAGAAATTGACCTGAAGACTGGCAGAACAAACTCCACAACTAAAGGTAGAGAAGAGGTCACATCAAAGAAGATAGGAAGTGCAGAGATGTGGTTTGGGAGAAAAACAGAATCCCCTTAGGCGTTGGCTGGGAAAGTGAGAGGGGCTGAATTTCATGACTTCTGGCAACCAGTGGGGCTTAAAGCCTGGAGTTTTAAAGGTCAGTTGGCTTGGCCAGGATAGAGCCTGGAGGGCATTGTGCTGCTCTGGGAGATAAGTCAGGCAAACAACCTTCGACAAACTGTGGAAACAGCAATCTGAAGAGTGCTTGGGACACAAAATGGGAAAGATATTTGCTTATCTCAAAGTGCTTGCCAGAGAGGCAGCATTCAGGAGAGGCCCTTCCAGGGACAAAGGAATTAGCAGGGGCCGTTTTTCTCCCAAGCCCTTCAGCATAAGCACAGGGCCACCTAGGGCCGCACCTACATTCACTAACTAATTTGCTTACACCAAGCCCTGCCCCAAACTCCTGCAACCTCCCACACTCTGGTGGTACTACCCTTCCTAGTCTCACTTGCCTCAGTCCCAGTGCAGCAGGCCTCTCCCCCAGGAGCCTGGCAAACCCCTGCTCAAACTATACCTCCTGACTTGGGAGTTTTGCAGAGCCTTGGTTCTGGTGGCAGTGGCAACAGGTCTCATTTCAAAAGCAGACCAGGGGACACCTAGTCAAAATGTTCCACAGTTAGTCCAGGGACCAAACACTTAACTACGACAGGCAAAGAGAGCCTCTGCAGACGACTGGCCTGAAGGATAAAGCAGCCAGCCCAAAACAGTAGAGCACATGCAGCAAACATTGGAGACGCTCCCAGAATTGCCAGGCCTTCGGGCACAGGAGACACTACATGGCAGGACACTACGAGACTGCTTCTTTATAAGGCCATTACCCTCAAGAACAGAAGACATAGGTGACTTTCCTAACAGAGAAACAGTCACCAAGACATAGACAAAATGAGAAAACAAAGAAATTTATCCCAAATGAAAGAAGACAAGGCCACAGCCATAAATCAAAGTAAAACAAATATAAGTAACAACCTGATAGAGAATTTAAAGCAATGACTATAAGGATATTCACTAGACTTGAGAAAAGAATGGAAGACATGAGTGATACCCTTAACAGAAAGATAAAGCATAACATAGCAGAGATAAAGCGCTCAATAAACAAAATGAGAAACACCCTTTCTGGAATGAAAAGCAGACTGGAGGAAGCAGAATAATGAATGAATGACCAAGAAGACAGAGTAATAGAAAGTAATCAAGATGAACAAAAGAGAGAAAAAAGAATTATGAAAATGGGAATAGACTTAGGGAACTCAGTGACTCCATCAAATATAGTAACATTCATATTATAAGAATCTCAGAAGAAGAGAGAGAACAGGGGGCTGAAAATTTATTTGAAGAAACAATACCTAAAAACTTCCCTACTCCGGGGAAGGAAACAGATATCTAGATCCAGGAGGCACAGAGAACACACCCAACCCAAAAATCAACAAAAGGAGACCCACACCAAGACATATTATAATTAAATTTGCAAAATACAGTGATAAAGAAAAAAGTTTAAAAGCAGCAAGATAAAAGAAGACAGTCACATATAAAGGAAATCCCAAAATGCCAGTAGGGGATTTTTCCAAGCCAGAAAGGAGAGGCATGATATATTCAAAGTGCTGAATGGGAAAAAACTGCAGCCAAGAATACTTTATTCAGTAAGGCTAACATTCAGAACAGAAGGAGATATAAAGAGTTTCCCAGACAAACAAAATCTAAAGGAGTTCATGAAACTAAACCAGCACCCGCAAGGAATATAAAAAGGGATTCTTTGAGTGGAAAGGAGAAACTGAAAGTGACAGTATGAAGGTAGAAAACACAAAAGCAGTAAAAATGAATATTTCTATAAACAATCAAAGAACTCACAAAATAAAAGGATGTAAAATATGACACCATACACCTAAAATGTTGTGAGGAGAGGAGTAATGAATGGGTTCAAACTTAAATGACCATCAACTTACTAGAGACTGCTATATGCAGAAGAAGTTATATGCAAAGTTAATGGTAACCATATATCAGAAACCACTAATAAATATGCAAAGAATAAAGATAAAGAAATCCAAATATGTCACTAAAGAAAATCAGCACACCCTGAAAGAGAGAAAGACAAGAAAGGATCAGAGAAAATCTTGAGAAAAAAACACAAAACAAATAATTAAATGACAATACATATCTGTCAATAATTACTTCAAATGTAAATGGACTAAATGCACTTATCAAAAGACATAGGGAGACAGAATGGATAAAAACCAAACAAACAAAAAACTAAGATCCATCTAAATGCTATCTACAAGAGATTCATTTTAAACCTAAAAATACCTGCAGATTGAAAATAAGGGGACAGAGAAACTCAGGCAAATGGATGTCAAAAGGAAGCTGGAGTAGCAATGTTTATATTGATACAAAATAGACTTTAAAAACAAAGACTGTAACAAAAGATAAAGGACACTATATAATAA
This sequence comes from Ursus maritimus, assembly GCF_017311325.1. Lineage (NCBI taxonomy): Eukaryota > Metazoa > Chordata > Mammalia > Carnivora > Ursidae > Ursus > Ursus maritimus. The sequence continues at coordinate 88,139,002 of NW_024423343.1, read as the reverse complement.
TAAAGGGGACTATCCAACAAGAAATAATAATTGTATATATTGATGCACCCAACATGGGAGCACCCACATGCATAAAACAGTTAATAACATAAAGGACCTAATTGATAAGAATACAATAATAATAGGAATAATAGGATTTTAATACCCATTTACATAAATAGATCATCTGCACAGAACATTGTCATGGAAATAATGGCTTTGAATGACACATTGGAACAGATGTATTTAACAGATATATTCAGAATATTCCACCCTAAAACTGCAGAATAAACATTCTTTTTCAAGTGCATGTGGACATGCTCCAGAATATATTACATATTAGGCCACAAAATAAGTCTCAACAAATTCAAGAAAATCAAAGTCATATCATGTATCTTTTCTGACTACAATACTATGAAACTAGAACTCGACCACAGGAAAAAGTCTGGAAAGACCATAAATACATGGAGGTTAAATAACATGATACTAAACAATGAATGGGTCAACCAGAAAATCAAAGAAGAATTAAAAGAGTACATGGAAACAAATGAAAATGAAAACACAATGGTCCAATACCTTTGGGATGAAGCAAAAGCAGTTCTTAGAGGAAAGTTTATAGCAAATACAGGCTTACTTCAAGAAACAAGAAAAATCTCAAGCAATCTAACCATATACTTAAAGGACCTAGAAAAGGAATACAAAACATAACCTAAATCCAGCAGAAAGAAGGAAATAATAGAGCAGAACTAACTGACACAGAAACTAAAGACAAAACAAGGCAAATAAAAACAAAACAAAACAAAACAACACAATAGAACAGATCAATGACACCAGGAGCCGATTCTTTGAAAAATTAATAAAATTGATAAACCTCTAGCCAGACTTACCAAGAAGAAAAAAGAAAGGACTCACATAAAATCACAAATGAGAGAGGAGAAATAACAACCAACACCTCAGCAACTGAGGTAGTTATCAAAAAACTCCCAAAAACCAAAAGTCTAGAACCAGATGGCTTCACAGGTGAATTCTACCAAATTAATTAATTAATTAATTAATTTATTTATTTATTTATAGTTTATATAAGTCTTAGTTTACTCAGATTTAAGTTTTACCTAATGTGTTTGCTCCCTGATAATCCAGGACGTTACATTACATTTATTTGTCATATCTCCTTAGGCTGTTTTTGGCTGTAAAAGTTGCTGACATTTTTCTTGTTTTTGATGACCTTGACAGTTTTGAGGATACTTGTCAAGTATTTTGTAGTATGCCCCTCTACTGGAATTTCCCTTATATTTTTATCATGATAAAATTGGGTTTGTAGCTTTTGGGAGGAAGATCGTAAAAGTAGAGTGCTATTTCATCACACCATAACAAGGATACATGCTATCAATGTAATTTCTCACTGTTGATATTTACCTTTATCACGGGGCTGAGGTAGTGCTTCTCAGGTTTCATCTATGTCAAGTTATTCAAATATGTTTTCATTTTTTTCTTCCAAATTTTTATTTAAATTCTAGTTAGTTAACATATACTGTAATATTGGTTTCAAGAGTAGAATTTAGTGATTTATCACTTACATATAACACCCAGTGCTCATCATAACAAGTGCCCTCCTTAATACCCACTACCCATTTAGCCCATCCCCCACCCATTTAGCCCATCCCCCACCCACCTCTCTCCATCCTCAGTTTGTTGTCTGTCGTTAAGAGTCTCTTATGGTTTCCCTCCCCCCTCTTCTCTCTTATTTTTTTGCCCTTCTTACAAGTTCATCTGTTCTGTTTCCTAACTTCCACATCTGAGCGAAATCATATGTATTTGTCTTTCTCTGACTGACTTATTTCACTTAGCATAATAACACTCTAGCTCCATCTACATTTCTGCAAATGGCAAGATCGCATTCTTTTTTATGGCTTATAATATTTCATTATATATATATGTATAACCACATCTTCCTTATGAAATATATAATATTTCCTTGAAATTCCTTGAAATATACAATATTTAATTATATATATATTATATATATATATTATATATATATAATATATATATCACAACATCTTCCTTATCTATTAATCAGTCATCAGTGGACACTTGGACTGCTTCCATAGTTTGGGTATCATGGATAATGTTGCAGTAAACTTCAGGGTGCATGTACCCCTTTGAATCTGTACTTTTTTATCCTTTGGGTAAATACCTAATGGTGCAATTGCTGGATCATAGGATAATTCTATTTTTAACTGTTTGAGGAACCTCCATACTCTTTTCCAGTTTGTATTACCACCAACAGTATAAGAAGTTTCCCCTTTCTCCACATCCTTACTAACACTTGTTACCTGTGTTGTTAATTTAGCCATTCTGACAGGTGTGAGGTGATATCTCATCATGGTTTTGATTTGTATTTCCATGATGATGAGTGATGTTGAATATCTTTTCATGTGTCTGCTAGCCATCTGTATGTCTTCCTTGGAAATGTCTTCTGACAATTTCATAACTGGATGATTTGTTTTTTGGGTGTTGAGTTTGATAAGTTCTTTATAGATTTTGGATACTAACCCTTAATCAGATATGTCATTTGCAAATATCTTCCCATTCTGTAGGCTGCTTTTTAGTTTTGTTGATTGTTTTCTGGGACTATAGGCCAATATTCCTGATGAACATAGAGGCAAAAATCCTCCACAAAATACAGCAAACCGAATCTAACAATACATTAAAAAAAACCATTTACTACAATCAACTGGGATTTATTCCTGGGTTGCAAGGGTGGCTCAGTAGTCACAAATCAATCAACAGGTTACATCACATCAATAAGAGAAAGAATAAGAACTATATGACCATTTCAGTAGATGCAGAAAAAACATTCGAGAAAGTACAATATCAATTCATGATAAAAACCCTCAACAAAATAGGTTTAGAGGGAACATATCTCAGCATAATAAAGGCCATCTGTGAAACACCCACAGCTAACATCATCTTTAATGGGGAAAAACTGAGAAATTTTCACCTAAGGTTAGGAACAAGACAAGGTTGTCCACTCTCACCACTTTTATTCAGCATAGTACTGAAGTCCTAGCCATACCAATCAGACAACAAAAAGAAGTAAAAGCAATCAAATCAGCAAGGAAAAAGCAAAACTCTCACTATTTGCAGATGACATGATACTATATATATAGAAAGCCCAGAGGACACCCCCCAAAAAACTGCTAGAACTGATAAATGAATTCAGTAAAGTCACAGGATACAAAATCAATGTGCAGAAATGTGTTGCATTTCTATACACTAATAATGAAACAGCAGAAGAGAAATTAAGAAAACAATACCATTTACAACTGCACTAAAAATAATAAGATACTTAGGAATAAACCTAACAAAAGAGATGAAAGACCTGTACTCTGAAAACCATAAAATGCTGATGAAAAAAATTTAAGACAACACAAAGAAATGGAAAGACAGCCCAAGCTTATGGATTAGAAGAACAAATATTCTTAAAATGTCTGTACTAGTCAATGCAATCTACACACTTAATGCAATGCCTATCAAAATGCCAACATCATTTTTCACAGAACTAGAACAAACAATCCTAAAATTTGTATGGAACTACAGAAGACCCTGAATAGCCAAAGCAATCTTGAAAATGAAAAGCAAAGCTGGAAGCATCTCAATTTAAGACTTCAAGTTTTATTACAAAGCTGTAGTAATCAAAACTGTGTGGTACTTGCACAAAAATAGACATATAGATCAATAGAACAGAATAAAAAACCCAGAAATAAACCCACAACTATGGTCAACTAATCTTTGTCAAAGCAGGAAAGAATATCCAGTGGGAAAAAAATAGTTTCTTCCTCAAACGGTGTTGGGAAAACTGGACAGCAACATGCAAAAGAGAGAACCTGGACCACTTTTTTATACCATACGCAAGAATAAATTCAAAATGGATTAAAGACCTAAATGTGAGACCTGAAACCATAAGAATCCTAGAAGAGAACAGAGACAGTAACTTATTTGACATTGACTATAGCAACTTTTTTTCTAAAGATGTCTCCTGAGGCAAGAGAAACAAAAGCAAAAATACATTATTGGGACCACATCAAAATAAAAACCTTCTGCACAGTGAATGAAACAATCAACAAAACTAAAAGGCAACCTACAGAATGTCAATTTGCAAATGACATGTCTGATAAAGGGTTAGTACCCAAAATATATAAAGAGCTTACAAAACTCAAATAACCCATTAACCCATTTAAAATATGGGCAGAAGACCTGACCAGACATTTCTCCAGAGAAGACATACAGATGGCCAACAGACACATGAAAAGATGTTCATCATCAGGCAAATGCAAAACAAAACTAAAATGAGATAACACCTCACACCTGTCAGAATGGCTAAAATCTACAGCACTAGAAACAACAGGTGTTGGTGAGGATGTGGAGAAAAAGAAACCCTCTTAAACTGTTGATGGGGAAAAACTGGTGCAGCCACTGTGGAAAAGAGTACAGAGGTTCCTCAAAAAGTTAAAAATTGAACTACCGTATGATCCAGCAATCACACTACTGGGTATTTACCCAAAGAATACAAAAATACTAATTCAAAGGATACATACACCCCTGTTTAGAGCAGCATTATTTATAATAGCCAAATTATGGAAGCAGCCCAAGTATCCATTGACTGATGAATGGATAAAGATGTGGGGTGTGTGTGTGTGTATATAAATATATATAATAGAATATTGTTCAGCCACAAAAAGGAATGAAATCTTGCCATTTGCAATAATATGGATGGAGCTAGAGTATAATGCTGAGTGAAATAAATCAGTCAGAGAAAGATTAAATGCCATATGATTTCACTCATATGTGGAATTTAAGAAACAAAACTAATGAGCAAAGAGAAAATTAAAAAAGAGAAAGAGAAATTAAGAAACAGACTCTTAACTATAGAGAACAAACTGATGGTTACCAGAGGGAAGTGGGGGGATGGGTTAAACGGCCGATGGGGATTAAGGGGTGAGTGCGCTTGTTGTGATGTGCGCCAGGAGTTCACTTGTTGTGATGTATGGAATTGTTGAATCACTATATTGTACACCCGAAGCCAATATAACACTGTATGTTAACCAGCTGGAATTAAAATAAAAATTAAAAAAAAAAAAAAGAATTAGCTTACTTGTGAGCATTTGTAGATGGATTTTGAAATCATCTGCACCAGATTTCTTTGTGTGATAATTTTTACTACAAACTCAATTTCTTCAAAGGTAACAGATCTACTTGTGTGTTCTAATTATTCATAAGTACACCTTATATATCCTATGTGAGTTTAAATTATATACTGTTGAAGTTTTTTTATAATTCAATATTATTAATTTTTAACATAAACAGTATCTAAGGTGATGCTATTTCTTCACTGATTTCAGGGGAGGTTCTTCCTCTCTATCCTTTCTCTCTCTTCTTTGTCACCCCCTCATCACTCTCATCGTGTTTTTATCATTTGTTAGCTTTTCCAAGAACTATATTTGTATCTTTGCTAATCCTCTATATCATACGTTTACTTTCCTCTTCATTAACACTTACTATTATTCTTCTAATTTATTTGACTGCTTTGTTGTTCTAATTTCTTCAGGCATTTGGTTTTCTGCAGTTTCACTACAATCTATCTGAGTGTAATTTTCTTTTTATTTATTCTACTAGGCATTTCTAGGTCTTTAATCTATGGATTAATGTCATTTAGTATTTATAGAGATTTTTTAGCTCTTAGGCCTTCAAATATTGCCTCTTCCAGATCTCTCACTCTTTCATTCTGTGTTCTTACAAAATAGTATTAGACCCTCTCATCCTATCCACTCTTCTCTATTTTTCATTTTATCTCTCTGTACTGCACTCTATATAATTCTTATGTCTTATTTTCCCTAATTCATTCATCAGCTCTCTAATCTGCCTGTAAAGCACCCATTGTACTTAACTCTGGATAATTTAAATTTCATTTATAAATATTCTATTTACTTATTTTTCAAATCTATTCTATTCTAGTATTTTAAGTCACTTTTCATGGTTTACGGATTTCAAAGTATTTTCAAGCTCATCTTTTGTTCCTGTTACAGTATAAGCATAGTTGCCTTTTAGTCAGTCTGAAAATTACAATACCTAAAATTTTTCTGAAACTGATCATGAATTTGAATTTTTCCTGAAAATCTTATTCTGGTATATATATTTGGTTTTTTTTACCCAATTATCTTTGACTAGTTGTTAGATATGTTATTTGAAAAAAGAAACTGTAGAAATAATCTGTGACCTTGGATAAAGACATCTTGTTCTGGAAAGATGTTACCCTTGCCTCTGCCAGGCTCTTGGGGACACTACACTAGTCACATATCTATTTAAAACAATTTCAAGGCTTAAGGTGTCCTGGGCTATGAAGAAGACTGTTGCAATTCCAGAAGCAGCCTGGTCTATTTCAGGTTGAGTTTCTCTTTGAGCCTGTAGCTCTTTGGAATCACAGCTTATTGTAGATAATGCTTCCTCTAAGACCCCCAACTACTACCAGACCTGGGCTTTGACTTTTCTCCTACTTGTCCCCTCAAACTATCACACTAAACTTACGAGAAACATAAATGCAAGCCAAAAGCAATTTTGGGGTTCATTTATGTCTCTCTGTACATATAAAAATATTTTATTCAGGGTTTTAAGTTAGTTTTTGAAGGAGGAATTATTCAAATAACTTAGCCTAACATTGTTTCCTGAAGCTAAGTTTGAAAATTTCCAATTCTTCAATACAACATACAATCTTTGAACAAAACTACCTACTTATCATAAGTATTAATAACTGATGAGAATAATTAAATATTGTAACTTAAATTCTCCCTAACCTTGTTCTACAGAATGTATGATGAAAGAAAGAAGAAAGGGAATGGTTTATGACCAGATAAATTTTGCCAATGCTGTAATAAACATCTTTTGGTTGGGGGGGGATTTCTCTGAACTTTATCTAATATGCATACTCAAATAAAGGAAAGATCTAAGTTGCTGTGTCTTTAGAAGTTATTTTACTACAAAATTTATTTTGTAGTGCAGCACCTCCAAGGACTGGTGTTACGCAGCATGCACTTTAGAAATAGTTCCTAAAAATTAAGAGATTTTTTTCCCAAACTACAGATTTTGGAAAATGGGGCCATTTATGTTTATGATAATTTATTCTTCCTATTTTTATACATCTAATTTTCCCAATTTTCAGCTGTTAAATAGCATTTTCTCCTGTTATAAAACCATTTGGCATCTTTCTATAAATTGTAACATACTACTTGTTATAATAACTCTATTATTGGCTCTAAACTGATTTTTCTCTGCTTTCAGGTTGATACTTAAGTACCCTAAGAAATCTTGAGTAGATATGATTTCAAGATAAGTATTGGCATACAAGATCTCTTAATGATTTTCTAATGAGTCCCTATGGATTCTATCAGGATCCCTATTTTCATACTCATTTCTCTCAGAAGTAGTAGTAACATAAATATTAGACTGATACAGGAAAATTATAAGGTGATTCTGAGTTTAGAAAAGACACATTTATTCTTTCAAATAAAAAAAATCAATTTAAGTTTTTGTAAGTTGAATTCTAAGTAAAGACACATGTGAAAGAATAAAAAAAATCAATTTAAGTTTTTGTAAGTTGAATTCTAAGTAAACTTTGTGACTCATTTGGATTGAAAATGTGGCCCCACTTAACTCTGCAGCTACCAGAATTAGCCCCAAGACATCTCACTAGCTCTACTTGACACTTCGTTAAATATTCACTATAAATTCCTGCTTCCATAGACAGAGTTTTAGTTTTAATTAGTTTGCACGGGTGTAGTGTTCCTTACAGAATGAATGTCAGTGTGGTTGGGATTATGGATCGATTTCTCAAGTAATAATGAGGGTTACCAACAAAAGACCATCCAGACTTACATCATCTCTTCCTATATTCCTAATTTAGAACATCAAATAAGTTTAACTCCCCCACCTCATTAGTAATTATTCTTAAGTTGCATTGTATTAAAAGAAAAAACTATAAATTTTTCTTATTTCTCTTACCTAATCCTGGATTACATTTCAAAATGATGATAATCAGCAGGCTATAGAAAAAGGTATGATATTTATAGCAACATGGTAACAAACTTAATTAAGTAACATCAAAGATGAATTGAAATCTCTATGTTCCTTCTCTTGATGCAGACAATTTTCCTCAAGACATGAAAACTCAGATGGAATTACATGGCTTGATTACTTTTTAAAGTGATTATTGAGTTCTCCAGATACTTATTAGTTCCTCAGGATCAGTTATCCACATTTATAAAGTGCTATAATAATTGGCAAATCTATTTCACTTACACTTTTTAAATTGCCCCATTGTTGGTCAAATTGTGTTTGACAGTACCAGACTCCATTATACAAAGTAATTTAGATATAAATATGATTTCAGGTTTCCCTAAAGCTATTTCTCTGATTATACATGACAATCTGGACAGACTATAGCCATTGTAAAGACTGGAGCTGCCATAATCATTTTCCATATTATGGAATCAGTCTATATTCTTTATAAATGTGGATTCCAGCAACAGGTAAAACTTAATTTGCTGCATCAGGGTTTGCAATATAGGCAAACTCAAATAAGTAGCAATATAATAATATCAACAGTTCAACAGATGAAGGAAACCTATCAAATCTAGATTACTTGCTTATAGGTAGACATCAATGATCATCTAGTACAACATCAAACTAAAGGAGGAATCTCCTCTACCATGTACCTGTGATGTGTAAAGTGGATTTCTATATATTACTTAATATGTATGAAAACATAGAGTTAAGTATCAATGCACTTAGAATAGCTATTGGCATAAAAGCAATAATACTTTTTAGATAATTATTTCATGTATTAAATGAAATCTATCTCCCAGTACTTTCCATTCTTCAGTTCTAGCACTGACTCTAAAATTTACTATGCAAAAGATATCCCTCTTCTACATTTCCAGTCTTGGTCTTCCAGGCTTTCTTTTCTTCAGGCAGAAAGTTACCAAGTCTCTAATATACATAAATACTGCTTCAAGTCAGTGGAGCCTAGGCTAAAATACATGTTTGTTGACTTTTTTACTGATTCACTGTACTTTACGGTGATTTTTAAAAAATTTTTAAAACAGATATAATTGACACATAACATCGTATTAGTTTTAAGTGTCTAACAAAATGATTCAATAGTTGTTTATATGCAAAATGATCACCATAGTAAGTCTAGTTAACATCCATCACCATATGCAATTATAACTTTTTTCCTTGGGATGAGTATTTTTAAGGTCTAGTCTCTTTGCAACTTTCAAATACATAATACATTATTATTAACTATAGCTACCATGCTGTGCATTACATTCCCATTACTTATTTATTTTATAAATGGAAGTTTGTACATTTTAACCGCCTTCACCCATTTTGCCCACCCCCTGTCCTCTCTCTTCTGGTAACCACCAATCTGTTGTCTGTATGCTCAGGTGTTGTTTGTTTGTTTGTTTGTTTGTTTGTTTGTTTTAGATTCCACATATAAGTGAGATTATATAGCATTTGATCTTCTCTGACTAATTTCACTTAGCACAATGCCTCAAGGTCAACATACATGTTGTTGCAATTGGCGAGATTTTAATCTTTTTTTACGGTTCTCTAGACCTTACATTCATATGTTGTTTCCCAAGTTTGGATTGAGTTCTCAAAGGGCAAGAACCAAGACTTCTAATCAGAAAACCTCCACAAAAGCAGATATTTCATAATGATAATTAAATAAATGTGTGGTCCAGAGGTGCCTGGGTGGCTCAGTCAGTTAAGCACCTGCCTTCAGCTCAGGTCATGACCTCAGGGTCCTGGGATCAAGCCCTGCATCAGGTTCCCTGCCCAGAGGGGAGTCTGCTTCTCCCTTTCCCTCTGCCCCTCCCCGACACTCATGCTCTCTCTCTCAAATAAATAAATAAAATCTTAAATAAATAAATATATAAATATATAAATGTGTGGTCCAAAGACTCAAAAAGCAGTAAATTATCAATATAACAGTTCTTTACTGCTTCAAATCTAGTCTAAGGAATTCTGCCTTAAAACATTAGTGTGAATATATCTTAAGAAATTTTTTAAAATTATAAAACACTAATATTGAACCAAGACACTAATATTTTTAGGCTGTAAGGGAATGCTAATATTTAGTAATCCCTATAGTACTTTGACAATAACAGGAACATTATTTGCTGTGATGGTACATTTTACGTTTAGTATCCTTCTCTTGTGGCACCTGGTGAGTCTTCAAGATGTTCAGCTGCAAAATTGAAAGCAGATGGCCCTGGAGGAGAAACTTCTGTTGGTTCTGCTGTTTTAAGTCACCTTGAATGGAAACCTGAACAGCCAACCAACCTGTTGATATCATACTGATTTCATTACCATAAAGCAGTGGCTCAAGAATAAAGAACCCAAAACTTTCATAGGAAGTGCTTCCAACACTCTAGAGTTCACAGTAGCAGAGATCCCTAATTCAATGTTATTTTTTGAGTTTCTTTTGCAAGCATTAACCTTAATGGCTTGATGAGATTTTTCCAGTGTTCCATATGTGTTTTTTCTCTGAATGAGACAGGGCTTTAGTCATCACTTTTTATTCAAAAGATATTTGTTCATGACAGTAGGCATGATAGTATAATAGAGAATCTACAGGCACTATATTTCTTCCCATGGAGATAGTGAAATAAAAAAGTGATAGTTCTCAAAATATAAGGGGTCCTGGACCAATATGTAAGACCATCTCCCAGGAATGTGTTAGAAATGCCATTTCTTGGCCCTCACCCCAGACCTACTGAACCAGAAACTATGGGGGATAGCCACAAGAATATGGTCTTAAATATTTCTGTTGATCTGATGCAGTTGCCACTATAACAAAGAAACCAGATACGGGATTAGAAATTATAATGCTGGGAATATAATAAGCAAGAAGAGAAACCTACTTTGGGAACTTAGAAAAAGTAGAGTTCACTTGTAGACAACATATAGGTAGGTACCAATTTTAAAGGCATGATATCATTGGTAGTTGTGAGTAGAACTGATATCTTCTATATCAACAAAACTTCCTTATCACAGTGTACATTTTACTCTGTAGGTAGAATCTGTGAATACTATGATTCTTCAATGCTATGTGGCATTTCTTTCCACTCCAGGTTCAAAGCACAGCTCCAGAATTACCAATAGTGTGATCCAATTTTACAAGGAAGGGATGGGGTGTTGACTCTTTCCCATGGCCTGATGAGAAGCTATCATGACTATGCTCACCTGATTGAGGATGTGGAAAATGTGCAGAGGACTCCTCTCTGCTCTTATGAGTGGGAGGAGACTTGCTACACATATTGCTGCATTCTGAAGCATGGGTCCTAGGCTCTTTATGTTCTACAGCTTGGGCTTTACCAACCTGTGATTTTAAAAAGATCATCTGATAAAATTGATGGAAGGACTTCCCTTAGGTCTTAAATACTAGTTCTCAACTATGGCTCTACAAATAAAGATCACTCAGGGAGCTTTTAAAAATGATCTAAGCCAGGGCTTCAACCACAGAGATTCAACTGGTCTGAAGAAGACCCCAGGCATCATTATTTTTAAAAACATCTTCAGGTGAATCTCATGTGCAGGTAGGTTTAAAAAGTGCTCAGAATTGCAACTCAAATTATGATCTGTGAACCAAATGTACTCTGTCACCAGAAAGCTTCTTAGAACTACAGAATCTCAGGCCCCAACCCAAATATGCTGAATCAGAATTAGCATTTTAGCAAGATCCCCAGTGGACTGCTATGTGCATTAAGGCATGAAGTACTGGTCTGATGGGATTGTGATTGATTCCTTGCTTGTGAGGTACACATTTTATCCAGCACAGTCTGATTGTGGTTTGGTACCTATAGTTTGTCCCGAAACATGTACTTTAATGTGGACTGTTAATGCATTGAGTTCTCTGGGCATATAAAGCATTTGTATCAGAAGCTGTTTGGTTTAGGGGGTAAATAGTAATGTGATCCCATGGTCATTTTGGGGTGATTTTGATAGCCAATTGGAGGGTCTCTTTACAAACTTCACATGCAACTTGTAATTCAAGGAATGCTAAAGCCAGCAGTATGCTCTATTGTATAAGCATAAAAGTTACTGTCTAAGGCTAAGTTACTGATTTTAATTATTCTTACAGTCTTTACAAGAGCTATGCAAATAAAGTCTTAAGCCCATTTTTTGCATAAGGAAACTGAGGTCTAGAAGGGTTAATTAAATTTTAGCCTAAAATCACACAACTGATAAATGGCTAAGCAATAATTCGAACTAAGCCACTGAGACATCAAAAATAAAGATCTTTTCATTATTCCAGCTTGATTTCTTTAATTCTGAAAGCTTTAGTAAAGCATCACTCTTCTACTTTATACATCCTCTAGAATATATACATCATTTACATATCTTAATATTAATAAATGGTAACTGATTGTAACTTTTCAAAACTGTCCATCATCTGCTAAAATGCCAAATATTTTGTACTTAGTCTCAATATGTCCTTCATCTAATCAAAGTTCTTATTTTTGGAACAGCCACTTTTGAGTGTTAATAAACTATAGGAAAATCTGATGGGATTGGCATATTTTGGAATCAGATAAAAAGCACCTGTATGCCATTTCTGGTTCTTTCCTTAGCTCTACCAAATTAATTAAATTACAGCCCTTGTCAGGCTGCAGAACATTGAACTGTAGGTGCCTGCAATCTTTTTATAAATTAAAAGTGCAACTTTAGAGTTTGCACATTACTCTGGACTTGATGTATACATGAAGAAAGCAGCAAAATTAAAGCAATAAAGTCTGTCTTAAAAAAAGGATTTAGTCACTGTAGTTCTCTATGGTGGAAAATGACCTTGGCTGCATCTTTCATGCACCCTTTCATTTGGCTTAGGATGCATAATTCATACAGCAATCAATTAGCTGACTGTAGAGCCTACAACAAGAGGCAATATTTCATATAAATCATTGCTGACTAACTTGCTGGGACAATTAATAAAGTAGGAAATCTGTGGCCATCAATTTGTAGGCAATACAGGTTCATCAAAAGCAAATCAGTTTCTTCCACCTCTTGGAAAGAAATGCCCACAAACACCAGATACCATTTAATCACTATTTCTTAGGAAGGGCTTGATCAAGATAATATTATTAGTTGTTTTTATGAATGTGAACAAGTGCCTAACATAAGTGGCTCATTTACTTGGCTTGGGGCACTTAATCAACAATGCCATTCTATGAATTAAAATACAGCAATCAAATAAGTATTCCTGCTTGTGAAGCATCTATAATCTAGCATAGGGAACCTCAAAATGAGATCTCTGATAGGTCATGTGGGTCCATGAGGTGGACTGTAGACTCCTTCAAAATGCAAATCATCTCAGCATACATTAGTTGAGCTTCAAATGTTACTTTCATTAATTATTTCCATGTATGTCATATGTAATCTAGGGAGATTCAATTTGTCTGTGTCTCTTGGAAGTAAAGCAAGCCTATTTTTGTCATGTGTGCTAGATAAAACTATCCTGTTTCATTTTTTAAATGATATATTATTCAAAAATAATTTGAAACTACATTAAGAAGACAGCAACCCCTTTTAAATGACTGTTCAGACAAGAGTCACATATGTGTTGTTTTTATTAAATGAGAGAAGACATGAAATGTGATAGCCTTCATATATAGGTCAATGGCTATAATGTGGCTGCACATTAGAATCATTATTTATTTATTTATTTATTTATTTATTTATTTATTTAAAAGATTTTTATTTATTTATTTGACAGAGAGAGAGACAGCCAGCGAGACAGGGAACACAAGCAGGGGGAGTGGAAGAGGAAGAAGCAGGCTCCCAGCAGAGGAGCCTGATGCGGGGCTTGATCCCAGACTGCCAGGATCACGCCCTGAGCCGAAGGCAGACGCCTAACGACTAAGCCACCCAGGCGCCCCTAGAATCACCTTTTAAATGTGTTTTTTAAATACAAACTTTTAAGCTTTTAAAATTCAACTATGCCTGAGCCCCACCTCTTGGAGACACCAATTCAATTAATCTAGTTTAAGGCTTGACAACAGTATTTTTTTAAATTCCTGAATTGAGTTGAATGCACAGGAAAGGTTGGGAACACATTTATCAATAGTGTTGTGAAGGGCAACTTACCTCAAACTTGAAGGTGCATACTAATCACTTGGGGCTGTGCTTGAGCTTCTACACGTCTAGCAAACTCACAGGCAATAATTTTTCTGGTCATTGGACTACCATCTGAGTGGTAACAGTATGGGCCAATGGTTTTTATACTTGGCTGCCCATTAGGATCAACTGGAGATTTTTTAACACACTGCTGCCTGGGACGCACCCCAAAGATTTTAAATCAATTTCTGTGGAATACAGCCTACATATTTGTTTTTATTTTTATTTTTTTTTAAGAGCTTTCCAAATGATTCCAATGTATGCAAAGTTGGAGAATTCCTGGTACAGGGTAGTGATTCTCAAATTTGTTCAAACATTAGACTTTGCAGGGGAGTTTTAAAAATATACTAATACTCCAGGCCAGACTAAACAAATCAAATAAGAATTTCTGAGGTGTGAGACTTTAGACATGTGGATATTTTAAAAGCACTGCCTACAATTTTTGTGAATAGCTTAATTTAAGAACTTCGGATATAGATGAGGCTGGGAAGTATGTGAGAAAGAGCCCAAGCTTTGAAGAAAAGGCAAAGCAAAGTTCTAGGTCTTCCTATGCCATTGTCTAACATGCTCACAATAGCAGTGGAAGTATAAAATATATAAAAACAAAACAAAAAACTTTTGGAGAGGGTCTCATACAACCAAACAAAACATGAAAGGAGATTATAATAGAAAATTCATAATACTCCTGGATCATAAGTTTTCATGTCTGACCAAATAATCTATAATTTCAAAGTCAATGCAAGGTAACTTTTTAATAATAGAAATGCATAACTATACAACTATTGGAAATAGGCAGATATCAAAATAAACCATAAAGCCATAATAACTAAAAATAGTCTTGCTGGGCAGAAGAACAGGAAATTATATTACAAAACCCAAACATGGATCTATGTATTACACTTAAATTTTCTAAAGATAAAAATGTCATAAATCAATTGGGAAATGATTAGTTATTTAATAAACAGTTGGTATATTATGAAAATGATAAAATTAGATTTCTACCACATTCCATAGTTCCAGAAGGAGTAAGGACTTAAGAAAAAATAGAAGTGTTTTAAACTTGGTATAAGGAAGTTCTTCGCAAAAAAAATGTCACAAATAAATTTTAAAAGTGACAGATTTGGATACACACACACACACTTTTATTCATTGAAAAACAATAAAAACAAGAATTTTTAAAACAAGTGATGTTCCAAATAAAGACAAGAGTTGAACACACACATACATAATTTCATCATCTCCTGACACCTCAACAGAGTGCCAGAAATATAAATATATATACATATATATATTAATTTATTTTCACAAAGATGGGGAGGATGAGAGAGAAGGGAGATTGGCAATGCACTCTCCTATCTTTATTTGTTTTATTTTTTTATTTTTAATTTTTATTATGTTATGCTAGTCACCATACAGTACATCATTAGTTTTTGATGTAGTGTTCCATGATTCATTGTTTACATATAACACCCAGTGCTCCATGCAATATATGCCCTCCTAAATACCCATCACCGGGCTAGCCCAATCCCCCACCCCTCTCCCCTCTGAAACCCTCAGTTTGTTTCCCAGAGTCCATAGTCTCTCATGGTTCATTCCCACTTCTGTTTACTCCCCCTTCATCATTCCCTTCCTTCTCATACCGATCTTTAAACATAAGAATGAGTGTGGGAACTAAAAACAAAAGAAACAAAAATACTTTAAAAAACCCCCCAAAACAAAAACAGAACAAAGACTGGATGATAAACTGGAAAGCTAAAAACTAAAGCCGTTTTATACAACACAATCTTCAAAGTCTCAAGAATTAGGAAACGAGGTACTTCTGGATAGAGAAGTGAATAAGAGCGAACTAAAATAAGGAGAATTGGTTGAAAAGCACATAAAAAGCAGAAGCAGATCCCCTCTTCTACATAGCCTCATCCTCACCCCAGAAGAGGACTGCGTTTGTTTTTGCTTTAAACAGAAGGTCTCTGGGCTTGAGTCACCATGCGTACTAAGGTAGAGTATGGAAAATAAAGATTAAGTAGAGGCATTTTTACTGAAAGCTGATATCCTCTCAGTCTTCCTCTTGCTTCATCAATCAGCTCTTAGAATACTGGCAGCCATGTCTTTTTCCTGCAGGCAGGAGACTAGACAAATCTTTTCTGGGGAATCTGACCAGCACAAGAGAAAAACCCTAAAGAGAGATGAATATAGGGGTCTCCCCAGTAAAGCCATACCACACTTTTCTGCTATGAATGCCACAATCAACCAGTCCTACCCACCTGTTTAAAGCTTTCACACTCCCTGCCCTACCACCATTCTTAAAAATATATGAGCAATCAAGTGGAGGAAATCCTTTGGTAGGAAAGATAAAGACTAAAACGAAAGAACTAACAAAAACAACTTGGAAGCAACGGATCATGCAAAGAAAAGAAACTTTAAACAAAAACATACTATTGTCAGTATTCCTAGAGATGGGCAAAAGCACAGGAAACAACAGCAAAAATACATAAGTGGAACTATATCAAACTAAAAAGCTTCTGTGTAGCAAAGGAAACAATCTAACAGAGCCCAAAGGTAAAGTGTGGAATGGGAAAAAATATTTGCAAACCATCCATCTGATAAGGGGTCCTGATCTAAAATATACAAGAAACTCCTACAACTCAATCACAAAAGACAAATAACCCAATTAAGAAATGGGCAGACATTTGTCCAAGAAGATCTACATATACAATGGGAATATGAAAAGATGCTCAATATCACTAGTCATCAGGGAAATGCAAATAAAAACTACAACTAAGTATCAGCTCACCTCTGTTAGGATGACCATCATAAAAAAAAAATTTTTTTTAATAGCATGTATTGGCAAGGATGTGGAGAAATTAGAATGCTTGTGCACTATTGGTGGGAAGGTAGGTGAGGCACTATGGAAAATAATATGGAGTTTCCTCAAAAAAAAATCAAAAATAGGGGCACCTGGGTGGCAAAGTCGGTTAAGTGACAGAATCTTGGTTTCAACTCAGGTCTTGATCTCAGGGTCCTGGGATCAAGCCCCAGGTGGGGTCAGCATTCAGCATGGAGTCCGCTTGAGTCTCTCCATCTCCCTCTGCTCCCCCCCTGCACTTGTGCACATGCGCGTATGGTTTCTCTCTCTCAAATAAATGAATAAATCTTTTTAAAAAATTAAAAATAGAACCACCACATGATCCAGAAATTCCACTTTTGGGCATATATCCAAAAGAATTGAAAACAGGATCTTATAGAGATATTTGTGTAATTAAGATACAGACCATGAAGAAAATGAATGAGAGTAATCCCCAGGGGGTCTTTCTCACTAATGAAACTGGTAAAAATGAAATCCAGAGCAAATTGATCATTTCCCAGGCCGCTTTTTACAAAACTTGAATATGCTAAGATACATAGATAATAAAATTAGAAAGGAATTAAGATGAATAGATAGATAAAGCAGGAGGGTCCCCTAGTTTGCTATCTGTATGAAATAAATACTAATGTCTTCAGTATCTCTATCAGCCTTCACTGTGCTTTGCTCTCCCTCCCTCAAGAGCTTGACAACACTTGGGGGTGAAAGAAGTAAGGTGGTTAAAGAAAGCCTGTCAGTACCCCTGCTGTCCCACTCCACAGAAATCTGAATTCAGAACATTGCAATGCAGAGCAAAATACCTCATTTCTAATATCCCATTTTTCCTTAACAGAAGTATGTATCCAATGGGTACTTGGCCCTGACTACAGAAGCCTTCCTTGGCACCGATAGTTTAAACTGCTCCTCTTTTGATTCCCTAGAGATTCTAATCTCTTTTTCTTTTTTTTTTTTTAAGATTTTATTTATTTATTTATTTATTTATTTATTTATTTATTTATTTATCTATCTATATATTTGAGAGACAGAGAGAGAGAGAGTGCTCAGGAGCAGAGAGGAGAGGGAGAAGCAGGCTCCTTGCTCCACAGTATGAATCAGGATGAATGGAATGTCCACCTTCTTTTGTTCATTTGTAAAGCTAAAGAGTGAGTGTGAAAGTGAAAACAGAGAAGCAGCAGCAGGATGCTTCACCTGCAGGCAGGGTCTTGGGGCAGATCCTTCGCGGGAAAAATCCGTATGGACATTGTGGATCTGGAAATTGACTCTTAAAATTATCAGTGTGTACAGTGGAACTTTATGCACATCCAGGGTATGTGCATTTTACTCTAGTGTGAGTAAAGTTCCTAATGGAAAAAAAGGCTTTCTGGATCTGAAAGTGGACTCTAGACCCCAGGGAACCAGGAGAGAGGAGAAGAAGATGCAGCTGAGTAGAGCATTTCAAGGCCAATGCAGTACTTGCACACCCTACCGAGAATGTAGGTCTTTGTTCTAAGATCAGTGGGAATCCCTTGAGGTAAATAAAGGTAGAAAAAGTTGACTTATATTTTGAAACAGGAGAAATGGATTTGCTTGGAAAGTGTAGGTGCAGGGGAAATAATTAAAAGACATTTTCATCATTTCAGGAGAGAGGTCAGGCAAGAAGTAATGGAGAGAATCAGACAAATTTAACCAATATTTAGAAGATCAAATTGATAGAAACTGATGATGTTTCCAGGGGAAAATGGAGATGAAGGTGTCCAGGAGTGACTTCTAGGTTTCTAGTGTATAGATCTAGAAAAATTTTCATTATTTTCTCAGTATTTTTCTGAACTATATATACATATATATGCACACATATATAATATGATGTAATAGGAAATTATTTTTTATTTTTTAAAGATTTTATTTATTTATTTGTGAGAGAAAGAGTATAAGCAGTGGAGAAGGGCACAGGGAGAAAGAGGGAGAAGCAGACTCCTGCTGAGCAGAAAGCCTGACCTGGGGCTGGATCCCAGGTCCCAGAGATCATGACCTCAGCTGAAGGCAGACACTTAACCAACTGAGACACACAGGCACCCCTAAAAACCTTTTAAAAGAAAGAACATAAATCTTCAAAGTAGGCCATTTGTTTTTTGTTTTTTTTAACTTATTTTAAAGTATCTGGAATTTAAAATCATGTTTACAAAGTGATCAAAGATAAAATAATAAAAAGATTTTTTTAAAGAAGACTAATAATGTGACAAGCTGCAAAATGTACTTTTAAAAAACAAGATGTTGTACTCTGAGTATCTTGCCTCCAAAATATAACGTTGGCCATTTCTCCAAACTCACCAATGCCAGTACCATTCCACTGTAATCCTCACAGCAAAACCATTTCTCCAGTGGACAGCAGGGCTCATGTCCTAAAAATTCAGCTCTGGACACCCAGAGAAAGTAACTGAATTCAATATCAGTGTCATTTTTTGACCCGTGAATCTTCCACCATATGAAAACTGAAAATAATACTGTATCATCAAATTCTCCAGTTTCTCACATAGTTCATCTGGTCAAAGAGAATCAAATACCACATTGCTGAAACATTATCAATTCTCCTGTGGTTATTTTACAAATAAATATCTTTTTCTCTGCTTTTATACAGGACATAAAATTTTCATATAGTTGAAATGAACTGTGCAGAGAGAAAGGTAAATGCCAGCAGGCATCTAAATATTGTAGCATCTGTTATATTTTACACTCTGTAATCACAAATCTTATAAAGCTTCATTGCATTTGAGGCTGGATTCTTCACAAATTATTGAAGATTGATAGCTATAGTAATTGTCATTATACTTTTATTTTTATTATATTGAATTATACAAACATTCTTCTACGTTTTTTCTTTGTTGCAAGGTCTTTTCTTTTTCTAAAAAACTATTTCCAGTTTCTGCTTTCTATTTTCTTGTAAAAGTCTAAAATTTATATGATGGAAGTTAACACTTTTCAATTAAGTATCCAAACTTTGTAGGCTGTGTATGTGCACATATTTATGTGTGTGCACGCATGTGCATGTATGTATAACATTGCTAATTATTAAACAGTCTTTTCTAGGGCATTTAGGGGAAAAAATGGTTGGTACAAAAATATTGAAGTGTATTCCTTTAAAAGAAGTTTAAAACTGAAATGGAAAGCACCAACCACTCTGATTTACTTTTGCTGTTTTTCATGAAACGTAAACAGAACGAGTTTAAAATATTTGAAGTTTCAAACTTCAGATAACATGCACATTTCTAGTCTCTGTCACCTGCCTTGTTAAGGCCTGCATTCGGTACCTGGAGCAAACCTCAGGCACCACGCAAATGTTTATGCCACCTTTTCTAGATTGATTTCATTTTTCCTTTCTTTTACGTTTTAGACTCTAAATGAACATCATTTTCCCCTCTTCTTATTAACTTGTTGAGATGTAACACTCCAAGTACATTTACTTCATCTCATTTACCTACTTTCGGGGCTCGCAGTTGTTAAGCACCTACTATGCGATGGTACTATGTTAAGTGCTGATATCATAATAAACCCGGTAAAACTCCATCTTCACAAAAGAGCCAATCTGTGAGGTAAATTCTTTTGTAATTGACAAAAGAACTATATCTGGTAAGTAAAGTAATCTCTATTTTATAGAAAAGGAAATAAAACCTCAAAGAGACCCAAGAACTTTGGCCAACTCTATTTAATCAGGTCTCCAACATTAGTCTCCCTTGGAGCTACTGTGTACTGTCACCTGAGTTGTGTACTGAACAACTTCAGGGAATACCAGTCACAGAGCCTATTATATGAATGGCACCCCGTGTAGCTATCCAGTGCTGCAGCCCTATATCTACCTCTAAAGTGTAGTGTCTTTTTACTGCACTATATTGCCATCTCACTAACTCATTCATATTAAAGTAACTAGAATAGACAGGAGTTGGGGAAAACAAATAATGAGAGTTAAGTTTTGCATTGTACTTCTTGAAAATACCACTAATCTTTTTACATAATTGTTTTAAATAATGTAATCCTTAAAGCAGCTCTATCATATTTCCATTCTTACATAAAAAGTAATTTATGATCATTTGTAAATAACCTAAGTATAAGCTAAATTATCATTATGGGCTGCCTTCTGAAACTACACTGTGTAATTTTTTATTATCACTGCAGGAACTAATGAGGGAGCCTGAAATGATCTTTTGACACTCAGAATTAATCATATATTGATATGCAGGGTGACACTCATTTGAGGGAGAAGTATGTCTCTTTAGCATTTTAATCTACTTATACACTTCTCCATTTATTCAGAATTGTACATCTATAATTAATTACACAAATAGTGCCCTTTCCAAATAAAAGACATATTAAAATAGTGAACATCTGCAGAGACATGGTTAAATGAACAAAGGCAATTCAAAGGCATTTGCTGTCCTAATTCCTAGCAAGTTGACAGACAATGCCCCCAAACTCTCTATCAGATCCAAAATGAACTAATAAGCTAATCAGAGCGTAACAAGTCTTTGCTGAGTGACTTCATAAGAGAACTGTAAGTACTTTCAAGCAGCACTCATGGGTATTTCTTGCTAAACATGTAAATTCCTTCTGAGAAATTTTGTTAAATATTGGTAAATCCATGGAGTCTATTATTTTCACTAGTGATTAGGGCTCTGGGGTATGGTGAAATGAAGAGATTTATTAATTTTCCTTTGAAACTGCAAACTCCTGGACAACAAAGTCCTCACTAATGGTCTGCTCAGAGCTCCTTACCGTTAAGCTGTATTTCTGAGATTTCCATTTACCTACTTATAGATGACAACTCCCCATGGGCTTATAAGCATGCATAATTTGGTCATAGTTCTGTTAGACTGTTGAAAGTTCTCTTCTCTCTCTCTTTTTTTTTTTTAAGATTTATTTATTTATTTATTTATTTATTTATTTGAGAGAGAGAGAAAGAGAGCACAAGCGGGAGGGGTAGAGGGAGAGGGAGAGATAATCTGAGGCAGACTCCACATTGAGCACAGAGCCTGACACGAAGCTTGATCTCACAACTCTGAGGTCATGACCTGAGCAGAAACCAAGAGTCCACCACTTAACTGACTGTGCCACCCAGGTGCCCCAAAAGTTCTCTTCTTGAAGCACAAATCAAGAAACAGACCCTTAACCATAGAGAACAAACTGATGGTTACCAGAGGGGAGGGTGGTGGGGGGATGAGTTAAGTAGGTGATGGGGATTAAGGAGTGCACTTGTCATCACGAGCACTGGGTGATATATAGAACTGTCGAATCGCTGGTATTATACACCTGAAACTAATATAAGACTATGTTAACCGTACTGGAATTAAAATAAATTTTTTTAAAAAAGGAAAAAAACTATCTTCTCAGGAAAATCTCTTAGTTCAAGACTTTGCAGAATGCCAAGTTTCTGAGGTAAATCTAGAAAACTCTGTAGGACTACTACAGTTTGTTAACCAAGGTCATTTTCTCACGCTTAAGGGAGAATGTAAACCATAAAGCTGTCAGAATTAATGGCAATTGGTAAGCAGAAAATTATTCTCATAAATAATTATCAATAATTACAAAATATAAAAAGTGTTTTTCAAGCTGTAACACTTATGACTGCATAAACATTTATTAAGTTACTTTTATCTCATTTAATATGAGAACAATTTATTTCTTTTATGCGAATTATTAGCTGTATCAATATAATGTCAAAATATGAGAAAGACTTCTAGATCAAAGTAACAATAGTTGATATGGTCTATCTCCATATAAATCAGAATCACAGTAGAACAACACAAAGTCAAGTGTGCCTATCTGTGTTCTCTAAATTAACAAAAAGTGAAAATCTTTAAAAAAATTAGAAAACTCTATCGAAGTATTCCTTCTTTGCTCTCCTTCCTCCTCCTCTTCCTTTACTTTCTTTCTTTTTTTTTAAATCTAAGTTACAAACCAAGAAGAAAAAAAATGTTTCTCCTCCTCTGCAATCATACAGAACTTGATTTCATGACTTGATAAAATATTTTTTAGTATTCAATACTCCGAATGGTAAAAGACATTGACTTTTTTTGCTACTAGTAAATTAGAAAATATTAGTTTTCAAAATTTTCCTTGGTATTTATTTTTCCTTATTTGAGAGAAGGAAAGAAGTAGGTTATATTATGTGAGCATATAAAAAAACCCAAACCTCTCCCCAAACATGGAAATTGTCTTTTAAGCTAGAAAATCTCTCAGAAGTATATTCAAGCAGCCCAGTCAGAGCTATGTCCACTTCCAACCACAAGTCATTTTGTTCAATATTTCTTTTTAAATTCTCTGAGATGATCCTAATTTTATTATTTCTCAATGTTCTATCTTTGAATCGTCACAGAGTATTTTCATTTAAACTGTTTTGAGTGCTAATATTTAGAGAGTAAATTCATTTCAAACCTATGAATATCAGTTTTCATGCTGAAAATCATCCAAAGCATGTCCAAGCTAATTCATTTTCTTACTCCCCACACAAGGTGGTCCAAAGGCATGCTGCCTAGCTCTATGAGGAAACCTGGCTAATGGCCCATTTACAGAGTCTATGCCGCAAATAGCTAACACTGCCTTGTGCTCTGCCTCTTTCCAAAGGAGAGAAGAATTTTAAAAAATAACCCATCCTGGAGACAGGACACATTTTACAGGAGACAGACATACTTCAGTAATGATAAAAATCATGTCAAAACCCTGTAACTTTGTTCCGTCTGGTAAAACAACCTTATATTCTTCTCCACAGTCCAGAGGTCACTCACTACAAGCTCAGTATTTTTAATGGATGTGATAAATCTCCTCACTATTTACTCTTCTCTT